>NC_067204.1:4180153-4353588 GCF_026262505.1 Trichomonas vaginalis G3 | reverse complement strand
AGTTTTGTGTTATATTTTGTCTGCTTCAAGAACTTTCACCATCTCGGTTATACCAACTTTCTTTGCTTTATGAAAATATTTTGGTTCAGCAAAGACTGCTATTCTATAACATTTTCCATTGTTTGTATAAAAACTATTCTGTCAATGTATTTGTATTGTTTGTGTGTGTAAACTTTGTTCTGCTTCAATTCGAAGAGATACTCGAATACGTCCATCTTTTTATTCTAAGTAAAATGTCATTTCCGAAAAATAGAAGCGTAAGTGTTTCAAAAGGTTTAATGGCGGTGGCAGATGTGAAGTTAAATTCACCAACTCAAACAAACAGTCAAAGTGTTGTTGTCAATGTCAAAGAAAGAGATGTTGAAGTGGGGAAACCATACGAAGACGAAGATGGTATAACAATAGTTCCTGTAAAAGAACAACCAACATACCTGAAGTTAGCAGAGACTTAAGTTCTGTTGCAGATATTCGAAACGACTACCAACAACTTAAAGACAAACTTAAAACTCAGGAGAAGATTTGTCAAGCTTTGGGTATAATGTTAAACTTGGTCGAACACAACCCTGTAAAAGTGAACTCATATGTCATTGCACCTCATGAAATTTTGAAAGAACTATTGAAACTTTTGACAGAGGCAGACGATATAAACATCAAAGAAATAGAACCCGACATTGCTTGCTGTGGTGTTTCATATAATGTCATTGACAAGATATACGTTATGAAAGGAGGTGAAACGTTGAACTTAAAATATAGTTTCCCAGACGTCATAAAAATATTTGACGACCACAACATTTCATTAAAATTTAGTTGCTAAGTAAATGGCAGAAGACATAGTGGTTTATACTATTACGACTAAAAACCCTGAGTCATATAATTCTATAACAACAAACTTACAAAGTCCTCAAGGACGATATTGTAAACTGACCTTAAACACGATGACGACTAAAGCCTGTTTTGCTCTTTTGACACCAGAAGACTTTGTTGTTGTGAATGGTAAAAAATACTCTTTGAAGATACTTACTCAGATATACCACCAACAGGTTTTGTTGACTTATTTAATACTTTAAGGACGGATGTAACATGTGCTGCAACTAGAGCAGGTTTCATTATGTTTGGATGTCCGACTGAGTTTAGTATAAACGATATGAGCTATAATACAAAACTTATATCTGGTTTTTACTACCAACAGTTTCCTATAACAGGAAAAGGTGTCATACAAGGTTTGTCTGTTCCATTGACTTTAAGTACACCTATTTTATATATTGTTTCAAACTTAGGTTCAAAGTGCTATTCGAATGTCGACAGAAACTACTATGACCAAAAGATACTCATGCGTATAAACAACACTTTCTCTGCTGGTTTGCCTATTGTTCATTCGAATGCAGAATTTTCAGCTTTAGTAAACTCAAACACTTTAGCAAACATAAACTTAACCTTAGTTGACGCAAACTTTGTTCCTGTAAAACTTTTATGTCCTATGTATTTGTCAATGACGGCAGAAAGTTTCGAATTGGAAGATGCAACTGGTGAAAGTATTGTATTACAAGAACAACTTCAACAACAAATAGCTCAAGAACAACAAATGCAACAAATGGAACAACAAAGTCAAGAATAAAAAAAATATTTTTTTTATTTTTATAAAAATGTACAGAATAGATGTTTCAGATTTTTATGACTTCCAAGCATTCAGAAATATGTGTCCATTTAGAGACTATAACAAAGCAGTCGAGAATTTGAAACGTTTAGTCATTTATGTCGACTCTGCCCCAGAATGTTATGTCATGAAAGAATGGGATGTTGTCTTTAACAAACCAAGAGCAACAATAGTGTCTGAACAAGAATGTAGACAGAAACTTAAGAAAATAAAAGTCGTACAAGTTGGTATGAAGATGTTAGATGCTTGGGATATCTTATTGTCAAAGTTAGAAGATTTTTCAGTTCGTGGTATAAAGTTCTATACACCTTCTCCAAACTTCTATTCTATCTTCACTGGATATAAATACGAACAAGTAGAATGGAAAGAAAATATTATAGAAGCTTGGTTAGACCATGTCAAAGAAATTATATGCAATGGAAACGAAAGAGTCTATGAGTATATCTTATGTTGGTTTGCAAACATCTTACAATATCCAAGTGCTAAAAATGAAACTGCTCTCATTATAATTGGAAAACAAGGAACTGGTAAGAACACTTTCTTTACAGATATCTTATGCAAACTGTTAGAGGGCTATTCGAACCCGAATATGACAAACTTAGAAAACATCTGCGGTAAATTTAACTCCTCAATAGAGAATATGAAACTTATAGTATGTAACGAACTTCAAAGTATAGATACAACAAAGGTTTTAAACTCAGATGCTTTGAAGAGTCTTATAACAGACAAAGTTGGAGTTGTTGAAAGAAAATATAAAGACCAAAGAGTTTGTGAAAATGTTGCAAATTTCATCATGGTTTCAAACAATGTTGTTCCGATGAAGTTAGAAAGTTCTGACAGAAGATATGTAGTTGTCAGAACGTCAGAAGCTCATATGCAAGATACAGAATATTTTGACGACTTAGCAGAAACTTTGACATCTGACTTTTACAACCACTTGTTCTCATATTTCATGACATTAGATATTTCAAAGTTCAATCCAAGACAAATTCCATATACCGAAGAAAGACAAACGTTGTTAGAAGCAAACAAGAGTGTATATGAACTGTTTATAGATGAGACTAACTTTGTGTCATTAGATGAAAGGTCTTTATATGATGAATATAAACAATATTGTCAAGAGTATGGTTATATGGCAGCTTCTAAACGAACATTCTTGGCAAATGTCAAAAGCCTTTTAGACATACAGAACGGCGTATATACAAAGAAAAATTTTTCTGAGTAAATTTAAAAAAAATATTTTTTTATCCGATAAAAAAGATGACGAAATATATTTCAGTCAACAAGTACATGACAGAAGTCAAAGATAAGTTAGCTCCATTCGCATATTTGAATATTTACTTCTACCATTTTGAAAAGTCTACATTTGACAAAGTTTGGAACATCGAACCAGTTAAGTTTGCTGTTGTTAGAAAAAGTGGTGCAACTTTTGAAGACTTATACATTGACGGTATGTTGACAGTCAAAGAAAATTTTGACAGAAAGTTCTCAAAACTCGAAGAAGGTAAAGCATACAAACTTGTTATACCTTATGAACCAAAGAAAGCAGACGACTATGAATATTATGAGTCTAAGATAGTTGAAGTTCAAGGTAAATTGGGTAAAAAGATTTTAGAGTCTAAGCCAGTGTTTGCTCCTAAAGAGGAAGAGAACATTGACATTGACCCAGAAATGTTCTAAAAATAAAATTTTATTTTTACATGTCAAATTTCTTTTTCTCTGGAACTGGTTCAGGTTCTTTCTTCTCTTCTACTTTCTTTTCTTTCTTTTCTTTCTTTTCTCTCTTCTTCTTCTTTTCTGGTGGAGTTATGTCAAATTTCTCAGAACCATATTTATGTAAAAGTTCTTTGTCCTTTAATAGCTCTTCTATTCTGTTTTCTATTTCATCTTCAAGAACAGCGCATGTGCCTTCTTTGCATTCTAAGAACTTTTGTTGGACTTCATCTTTCCAATCGGCGTCATCTCTGTCAACAAGTCTGTCATTGACAAATTTTAAGACTGCTCTTTGTAATGTTTTATGGTTCTTGTCATATTCCCAGAAACAGAACTTTAGAACAAATTCACCTTTCTTGTTTACACTATGTAAGATTTTATGGTCGACAGATGTTTTGCTGTCGAAAAGCTTGTCTCGAATATAGATAGCGAAATCGCTAGACATTTTCAAAAAGATAAAAATTTTAATTTTTCTAAAAATATGTTAGAAAAAAAGTTTGCTGACATTGACAAGAAATTTGAGAATGTTTTAAATAAGAACAAGAGGAAGTTGGAAAATGCTCAGATAAAACCCATACATGACAAGTTCTTATTTGCTCAGAATGGTATAACAGGTCTAATCGCACCACCTGGGTCGGGTAAGACTTTCACTTATCTTAAAATGGCTGCACAACAACAAGAACTAGATGAGAAGAACCCATTCTATGAGTTAGTTGTTATTTGTAGTACTTCTGGTCAATTTGACCAAACCGTCAATTCGTTCAAAGATATTATAAAGAAGTCTAAGTTAGTATGTATAAAGGATACTGAGTTGTTAGATTGGATAAAGAAGTACCAAAGAAGAGTTTTGAAGTACAATGCTATAAATGAGTATATATTCGAAGTTTAAAGACCCAAATGAGGAAATGCAGAGAATATTAGAGAAGAAACACTTCAGAAACAAACAGAAAGAGATAGAATACATTTCGAAGAAATTGCAATCTTACGATTGGAAACTTACCCTCATAGATGTCTTCTTATCTTAGATGACTTTGCTTCTCATCCTTTGTTAAAGAACAGAGAACAAGATATGTGTCGAATTCTTAAGAAGCTCAGACACTTTAACATTTCAGTTGTCATTTGTGTACAGACAGCAAAGAGTTTAAGTAAGGATGTTAAAAGAATACTTACTGACATTATACTTTTCCCTGGATTGTCCGAAGACGATTTCATGGAACTTATGAAAGAGTCCATGGCAGGTAAGTTTGACAGACATGAACTATGGGAGAAGTACAAAGTCATACAAGACCCTCATACTTCTTTCAGAATTCACATCTACGCGAACAAAGTTCAAATTGTAAAAAGTCAAGCTTGAAAAATAAAGAGTTTTGGCGACCAGGGTTTTTTCACTACTCGCTGTTCTTCTCTCGGTTTTCATACGGAATTCAATAAAAATAATGTTTATGTTAGAATGTTAGATCTAACATGTTTTCTAACATGTTTTCTAACATGGTCTAAAACATACAAAACTCATGAAATTTCATACGGAATTCAGCAAAAATAATGTTTATGTTAGAATGTTAGATCTAACATGTTTTCTAACATGTTTTCTAACATAACTATTTACAAGCGTTTTACATGGTATATGTTGCGATGGTTCATGACTCTAAACAATTTCGTAGCTTCTATTTCTTCTGTCAGTATGTCAAAAGTTTTAACGATACCGAAAGTTTCTTTATACTTCTTCTTGACGTCAGATAGAAGGAAATCGTCAGCAGTTGGATAGTTTTTGTTCAGAAATTCTAACATGTTCATTTTATCTTCTGCTGGCTTTTCTGCTTCTTTCTTTAAGTCTGCATAGTCGTTTCGCATACGTTCTATCTCTTTGACGGAGTAGTTATATTTCCTCATTGCTGCTTTACATTTTGAACATTGCGGGTTCATTTTTGCGTTATATTCTGAAACCTTACCTGCTAAAACAACCAAGGCGTCAATGGTTTTCTTCATCTCGAACATAGCGGGTTTTATTTGTTCGTTCCATACCTTACCCCTACTATCTTTATCTCTTATTTCCCAAACACATTTTGCAACTAACGAAACAAAGTTGTCGTAGGTCTTAAATTCTTCGGATTTGTAAAGGTCAGAGATGTTCTTATATACCATGTCGCAATCTTTGTCCATGACTTTGTGGTTGCAATGAAATCCAAGAAACTCATAATTTACCTTTCGTATGAACTTCTTTATTTCTACTGAGTCAGTTGGTTTGACTTCAATTTCGTCAAATTCGGGAATGGTTAGTTTTTGTTGTTGGATTTCAGGAAGTTTAGGTAAATGGTCAATAATATCCTGCATTTCATAAAGATACTGTTCATTTGTTTCATCTTTCGCACTACAGTCTAAATTACTTGTTAAAAGTTCTTGCTTTATCTTCTGGATTTTTGTTTCGAAAGTATATGAAGAAGGAATGAAGCTTTTCATCTCTACTAACATAGATGTTGGATTCATAACTAGCGAGTTTGGTGCTGTAGTTGCTAACATGTTCTTACAATAAAAATAAAAAAATATTTTTTTAAAAAAACCAACTTTATTTTTTATTTCGGGAAAACTCATGAAAATTCAAGAGTTTTGGTTGAAAAATACGGTGGAGCCAAAAGTGGCTCGACCTCAAAACAAGCATTTTGTGAAGAATATACCAACCCGCGGAAAACAGCGGGTTGCTTTTTATACAAAATTCAACGGGTGACAAAACATTTACGATGAAGTCATGAAAATTCAAGAGTTTTAGACCATGTTAGAAAACGTGTTAGAAAACATGTTAGATCTAACATTCTAACATAAACATTATTTTTGCTGAAAAAGTGTCATTTTTTTCATGTCAGAAGACTCGAAGGTGCAACACTTCCAAAATACCGACGAACTCAGAAGAGCAGCATGGCAGTATCTTCTTGACAACTTCTTTGAGTTCTCCAGGTACACCTTGGAAAATGCTGAAGAACTCCGACACAGAGAATTTGGAGAAATTGCACTCCAATACTACATTGACAAACAAAGGGTAAACAAAGGGTAAAATAAGACTAAAAACTTAACGTTTAAAAAGTGACATTTTTATGAGCTCCGAGTCACCGAGAAAACTTGGTCAGATGTTAGCAGCTTACTTCCCTGAGGAGGATGGAAGCGTTACATACGTAAGGTTCAAAAACAACGAACCTGGAATTGCGTACCAAATTCGCAATTACATGACCATGGAAGAGTACGAAAGGTTTCTACAAGAGAAACCAGCTCTAAACAACTCAGAAAAGAAAGAGTAAAAAGTTTAACTCGTAATTGTTTATTTTTTTACTTGTATGGGCAAGCTGCAAGAATGAAGTCAACTATCTCAGTCTTTGTCTTGACCAGTTGGACTGCTCTTGCGAGTACGTCTGTTTTGCGGTCTCCAGCTGGTGTCTGACCTTCGTAATTGCGCATGTTCTTGAGAGCTCCAACTGTAAATGATTGTAGGATGAAGAGTCTCTCAGACTGCTTGAGGTAGTCTTCACGGTCACGAACCGAATCTGTGGTACGAGTCGAATCGGTCGATTTGAGGGAAGAGACTGAAAGCCTGTCATCTTCCATCGGGGCTGTGGCATACTCTTTGCGTAAGCGGTTCAGACCTTCTTCGAAGTCTTGGTCTCTCTTGGACTGAGATTGGAATTGCTGGGGTGGAGCTTGCTGGAACATCCAAGGGTTGGGGAAGTAAGGCATAGGCTGAGGAGGGTAGTTCGGGAAGCCTTGTAGTGGAAATTGGTAGTAACCTTGAGGTGGAAATTGGTAGTAATTTGGTGGAGGTACTTGCTGGAACTGAGGTGCAGGGGCTGGTGCTTTAGGTTCCTCTGGCTTGGGAATGGGCTCGGTTGGTGGGACGTCGGACATTCGTTTGTGGCTTAACCGTCGGACCACAACGATAAAAATCTCTGCTACTGACAGTAGCAGTACTTTTACTGCAACTAGCAGTACTTTTTCTGACAGTAGCAGTACTTTTTCTGACAGTAGCAGTACTTTTACTGACAGTAGCAGTACTTTTTCTGACAGTAGCAGTACTTTTACTGACAGTAGCAGTACTTTTACTGACAGTAGCAGTACTTTATCGTCGAAAACCCTCTCAAATTTTCCTTTTTACTGCAACTAGCAGTACTTTTACTGTCAGTAGCAGTACTTTTACTGACAGTAGCAGTACTTTTACTGACAGTAGCAGTACTTTTTCTGACAGTAGCAGTACTTTTTCTGACAGTAGCAGTACTTTTACTGACAGTAGCAATGGTCGAGGTCGAACCTACCGACGAGGCAATTTACCTAATTGAAATTAACGAGCTTGTTAAAGACTTCCTCAGGCAGAATGTAAAAGGCAAGCTTGTTAGCGGTTGGATAACGGAAGGGCTGCCTTGAATCTCGAGACTTCGACTGGAATTCCAATTCAAATACCAGACGGGACAGCCTACGACGACATAAAGCAAGCAAAGAAAGAAGCTCTTCTCAAGTTCTTTGCAAAGCGTCCTTGGATACTACTTCCAAACAGAGAGAACCCTTTCCCAAGAATGAGCCAAATTCTCAAGGGTCTCCTTCACTTCTCGGGTCAGCCGTTCTACATAACCTGTGAAGGCGACATCCAACCAGTTCAGTAAACATCTCATTTTCACTTCACTTTTTTTATGTTTTTACTCACACTCGTACTCAACAGGTTTGTGTACAACTATTTCAACTGTGAACCTTGTATTGACCGGTATTCCTGCAAATGCAAGTTCGGTCAATACACAATTTATGGTGGCAAGAAGGACAGTGGGGAATGTTATTCTGACATCTGTTGTTGCGCTCGAGAGAGAATTGAAATTCCAGACCCGACACCAACAAAAACTCTCAAGTTGCCGAAGACTCATGTGAAGAAGAAGTCATATAACAAAGCACTTATAGCCATATACATGGCACGTTTAGAGTAAAAACATTTTTTTCATTTTTTGAATGAAGCAAGTTAAATTCGTCCCACACCAATCTCAATGGACCGATGAAGAGTTTCAAGCCATGGTTGAAGGTGTTGAGAACGACATAGACGGCGAACTTGAAGGAGCTCAAACCACAATTGCAACCAAAATTGCAGAAGTCAAGGAACAGATAGCTCCACTTAAAGCTACCAAAGCTACTCTTGACCTCATGGATAGTTACCGTTTAGATGTCAAGAGTGGAATAAGACATTTAAAATTAAAACTTCTAAACTACGAAGCTATACTCCAAAAGTTAGCAGAAATGAGAAGACTTTACCAGAGCTACTTACATGTAAGGGACTTACCTTCAAGCAGTCCGACCAAAGATGAATTTTCTGACATTGTCCCAATTTTGTCCGAAAGTCAGCTCAGATGTTTCGAACTGCTCCCAACATATCCAGAATATGAACGTTTGCCTGAACTCTTCCGCAATCTCAAAAAACGTTTTTTGGTTCTCATGTTCGAAACTTTTATCGGAAGAGACAACAAACGTTCAGAAGAAGAACAAGATATTATTTTAAACTTGTTGTATGACTTAACCGTCATAACAAGCTTTTTGAAGTAAAACCGTCATTCTCAAACCACTTCATTTTTTCGATGTCCGAACAAGCACCGAAGCCGAACACAATGGCAGATGTCCTTTCAATGTTGCCAGACAAGCGCCCAGTTCAAATTCAAATTTTGAATTTGAAAGCTCATCTGACAAACACCGTTAAGACTCTCCAAAGTAGTCTTATGGAAGAGATGAAGGGACTTAAAGGTGAGTTCCTCATGAACCAAGCTTCCAATGAGAAAGTCCTGAATGATTTGACGGAAACCTTGCGCATTTACGCGAGAGAGAACCGAGACCTTGCCAGACTCATCTACCGTTTCTTCGAAGAGATAGATGCCATCTGGAAGGTACTCGGAAAGGACAGAACCTCCAACACCGTAATTCGTGAACACAGAATTGAAGAAGGAATTGTCGAGGAAGAAGAGGAAGAAGAGAAACACGAAGAAGAAGAGGAAGAAGAAGAAGTTCCTGAAGCCGCTACATGGGCAACCCTTGTTGCCGATGACACTTACGAAATTTCCCAACCCTACCCATACCAAATCCGCAACAAGGAGACAGGCAAGGTTCTTACCCCAGTCCTCAACAACTTGGGACACTTGAACCTTAACCTTCGGAATCGCGGTTCAATTTCCATGGGCAAGCTTGTCGCAATTCAATGGGTTCCAAATCCAGACAAGAAGACGAGGGTCAGACACATTGACGGTGACAAGCTCAACAACCGTAAGGAGAACCTCGAGTGGTTCTAAGAGTAAAAAAATTTTATTTTAGGGGGAAACCCCAAGTAAATTTAGGTGTTTATTTGGATAAGTATGTGAAATTAAGGTCAATTTGCAAAATTAGTTCCCTACCTTTGAATTGGGCTCTTTCGTTATCCCAGTTGCGTAGGAGGTCGTCCCAGAGGAGTTGGTAGAATTGCCAATCCAAGGACGATTTGTCCTCCCAGGCATTGAGGATGTACTGCTCGTAGAGTTTCATGACCTCTGCCTTGCACCAGACACCCTCTCCCTTGGAACGTAAGGCTTCTTCGAAGTGCTCGAATGCGATTGGCTGCGTGACCATCCGAAATGACACTTTTTGTCCGTTTGGTCAATGTTCGTGTCTCGTGCCATAGTCGACGAAAATACAGACAAACAGGTTATATATGAGTTTGAGACCAAGAATGGTGTAACTCGACCTGTCCGATTCAAATTCGAATAAAAATTTTTTATTTCATGCAATGTTTTATTTCTGTGCCGTCTTCAAGTATGCCCCAATACTTCCTTTTCGATATTACATGAACTTCGGAAAATACCTTGTCTAGCTTAAAACAGCCCATCTTTTCACTGACTAAACCCATTTCAATGAGTTTGTTATAGCCTTCTTCGTTCGTCATGAGTGCGTCAATGTTCTCATAGTATACCTTCACTTTGGATTTGACTTCGGAGAAGAATTTGTTGTAGTTGTCAAGGACTGCTTTTGCGAACTGAGGATAAGACCAATGTTCGACAATAGGTTTTACTGTGGTTACTAAGCCACCTTGACCTTGAGTAAATTCGTATTTCAAAACAAAAGGGGAGAACCTTTCAACAAAGTTGTCGACCTTCTCATAGTGTTTACTCTTCATCTTTTGAGGTTTTTTAATGGAATATCCCCATGTCGAATTCATAAGCAATTTGATTGTCATTGCAAGTTTGGGGTTTGAAGCTTTCCTAATATCATAGAGTTGTTGTATGACTTTTCCAACTGTATAGTTCCTTCCTGGGAACTCACCGTCTTCGTTTGGAATTCCAGTCGGGATATATTGGACGAACCTCATGTACGCAGCGTTAAGGTCGACATAGTATATCTTTTCGTTTGAGTCGAACTTGTCGCAACCAATGGGTCCAGTTCGTGGAAATTCAAGTGAGTCTCTTATCTTCTGAGAAACTTCGCCTGCTATCTCATAAACATCGTCGAAGCAACCTGTTTCATATAAAACCTTCTGACCTAACTCCGATGCTCTCCAATACAATTTGACGTCAATTGGATGTCTCAATGGAAGTTTGTTTATAGCATCTTGAAGTTCTTGCAACCTCATTGGAAGTTCTTCTGGTTCAGGTTGGTATCCGAACAATCCAACTCCTTTTGGAACTGTGTACTTCTTTTGTACTAGAACTTTGTCTGGAACAACTTTTGGTCTTGCTAACAATGAAAAGTTTGTTTCGTCTTTTGGTACAAAAGTTTCTGTCAGCTTGTCATCTGGAATTGGTTCCAACAAACCTTTCTCGAAAAGAATGTTAACAGCTCTGACAATGTTGCACTTGCCTTTTCCGAACATAAGACTTTCGTTCAACATGAAGTGGTTGTGGACAATTACAATCTTCAACCATGGTAAGTCTTTGTCAACAACATAGTCGTCGTGTGAAGAACCTTTCTCAGTCGGAATGTTGACTCGGATATTGACATTTGCCAACGGTGCAATTTTTGCCAATTGACCTCTAAGAATGTATCTTGTCTTCACACATGACTCAAGATACTTCATCTTCTCATCTGTAACAAGACCAGAGTTCCTGAGACATGTAAGAATACAAGGTTCATTGACAATTGTTTCAATTGAATTGTAAATTCCATACCTTGTCAAGTCAATGTCAGACTTATTTATGAAGGGGAAGTATCCAGCATGTTGTCTGACTGCTTGAGGGTTAGGTTGGTACCATTCGAACTTGACACTTGCAATTCCTTCAATTGCATTCAAAATGTCTGAGTCGGAGTCAACCATTTGTTCTCTCTTTGTAGTCTTGAAAGCGTCAAGAAGCATTGCAGCTGTTGTGACATTGCCATGTGCATAGTAAATATGACCATCTAAATCTGTTATGGTCAATCTGAGATTGTATCCTTTCTTATTTCCATCTTGAATTGCAGCAAGTACACCCATGAAGCCTTCTTTGTTCTTTCCTTCGTCAAAGTTTACTGTAAAGGTTCGACCAGATGTAATTTGACTTCTAACTTCACGATACTTCTCATATGCATATCTTGTTCTTTCCATGGGAGCATGTTTGTCTTCACCCTTCCCTTTTTTCCTTCTCAAAGGATGCAATTGTTCGTCATGTTTCCAGTAGAATCTGGCAAAGCCGTCGTGTCCTTCAACTTGAGGTTCACTAACATCGAAAGGCATGTCCATAAGACGTTCTTCTTCTAACCTCTCTAGTCTGTTTGGATAATTTGCACGTGCTGTTTCCAAATCCATTTCGTAGGTCAGACCAGACAATTTGTCATAGACTTTTATGGGTCTTCCCTTCCTATATTTAAACTTCTTCGAAACTCTCCAACCATATCTTTGTAACTCTGCTTTTATTCTAGCAGACTTTCTGTCCATTCTATATGGGGGCATTTTTATAAAAATAAAAAAATATTTTTTTTCTTTACTTTACATAACCGCCTGCTGCCATAAGTCTTTGACGCCAACCCATACCAGCTAATGAAGGTTGACTTGGTTTAGTTTGGAAACTAAACTTTGGTTTTGGTTTATCTTCAGTTTTTGGTTTTTCTTCTTCTATCGGTTTTTCGTCACTTTTCGGTTCCTCTGACTTTACTTCACTTGCAGGTATGGTTGTGTCGTCAACATCTTCGTAAATATCATATGCCATCTGTTTTTGTTTTCCTTTCAACTTTTTGTGTTTGTTGTAAAGTTTAGAATATTTCGACTCTAAGTCAATGAGATGTTCTATAATGAACTGTTGGTCAGTGAAGTAAACTTTTCCATCTGTTGTCTCGAAAGCTCCTTCAGACTTCAATATTTTATTTGTGAGAGTCTGTTTCTTTTTTGAGATACTAGCCGTTCCATTTCTATGAAAAGTGACTTTATAGTTAGGGTTTGTATTTCCAGACCTGGCACTTTCTATTATTGAATTTTTTTCTTCATCTGTAAGTTCTTTGACAGGTTTTGACAATGGTTCTGAACTTTTTGTTTGTGGTGTCAAATCTACCGTTTCAACTTCTTCGGTCATTTCATCTCAGTAAAAAATTTTAGTTTGGTTTGTTTTCAACTGGTTGTTTAGGTTTTTTAAGTCGGTCTAAAACTTCTTGAGGTATAGGGAGGACTTGACAAACACGTGGTTGTGTAACTGCTGGAAGTCGACAAATCCATCTTGAGCCCATTTGTCTCAATGCTGTATTGTTCATTTCATCTCAGTAAAAAACTTTACATTCCCCAAGTTTGAGGTGGTTGAGGTTGGTTATTGTTTACCCACTGTTGTGCATGGTTATATCCTCTGTTAAAGAATCTTTCACCTTGGTCCATATAGTGTCCTGCTTGGTTATAGTAGTCATTTGCTTTGTTATAATAGTTTCCTGCTTGTCTTCCTACATTGTCCATCCATCCTTGAACTTTTCCTCTTGTTTCAGGATTTGGAATAAGATTTGCTGCATCTCGTGCTACATCCCAACCTTTCTGTACAGTTTGTATAATAGGTTGTGCTTTCTCTTTAAGTATACCTAATGTACTCAAAATCTTCCTTCCAACTCCAAATACACCTCTGGCTATTGTTCCCACTGCGGGCAAAAATCTGGATGCAACTCCTGCTAATGCGCCAAATAAACCCATTTCTTATAGGGTAAAAAATGACGAATCCAAACAAGGACCCCTATGTTTCTAAGGCAACAAAGAAAGCACTCATGATAAAAATCTTTAGTTCAACACCAAATGCTTGGTTTATGGATATCTTGGAAAACATTCCGAGAGTTAGAACAGATGGACCACCATACTGGCTAATATTTGTCGGTCAAAACACAAGATACTGTGAAGCCATACCATTATGGTCCAAAAATATTTTAGATGTGAAAACTGCTTTGACAATATTCGTTGACAAATACCATCCAACAAAACTGACATCTGACTATGAAAGTTCTTTCAAATCAGACGATATTAAAAACTATCTGCGTTCAAAAAATGTAAACCAATATTTCATTGTCGACCAAAACCATTCTGCTCTTGGTGTCATTGACAGTTGTATAAAAATCTTAAGAGACTTAAACCAACCACAAGGTGGTGAAGCAAATGAAATGTCATATGACGACAAGTATAGACACTTCTCCATGGCAAAGATGAGACAAGTTTTAAATATTTACAATAGCCGTAAACAAAAAGGTTTGGGAAACCACTCCCCCGAAGAAATGAAAAACAACCCCGACTTAGAGAAAGACTATATATTTAATAGTTTAGTCAAAAGAGACAAACAAGAAAGAATGCCAGGCTTCAAACTTAAGAAAGGCGACAAAGTAAAAATAGAAATACCTAAACGCGACCCATATGAAAATACTATTGACTATGACAACAATGGGAACTCGACAGGTACTCACATTCGTGTTCGTAAAAATAGAAGAAAGTATACAAGAGAATATTATGAAGTTTTAGGCAAACATGGCAAAATGTACAGACTGCAAGCAGAAGATAAAACTACTATTGTCAGACCTCGTTTCAAACTTGTCAAAGTTCAAGGTGGTATACTTTCAAAGACAGTTCCTAACAAATATAAGACAACTCCTGACGAATATGCTAAAGAAGTGGAACATGACGACTAAGCAATTCTATACCATGCACAAACTGTCATGTAAGGTGGCATGTATTTTTTACCTAGTCCTGTAGATGTTGTTGTAAAAGTATGTTGGTGGTTTCCTCCTGGTTCAGTTTGTCGAAAAGTCTTTTTTGCTGAATGGTTATAATCTGGAGATAAAACGTCATAGCCAGCTTCATATTCTGAGTTGTATAATGGATGGTCTCGTAATGAGTGGCTATGGTCGCCAGAAAAGTTTGTTGTACCAGAATGACTATGTGGTGGCAAGTTGTCGACAGATATCGTTTTACTTCCACCTGTTTTCTTTGGAGTGTGTGCACAATACAAAAAACTTTCGAATATTTGAGTCCAAGTTCCAAAACCAAGTACTACTTCTGGTTTGGTAGAGTTCATTGACGTGTAAATAGAACCTATAGGATATAGTGTTTGAAGTATTTCTGTCTTTAACGTTTGAAGCTCTGTTTTGTCAGCTTTCTTGTCATATAAATCTTGAGCAGTGAATTTAACTTTATTTTCATCCTCCATGACATAAACATCTCTACATCTAATGTATCTCATCGTTGTTATGTCTTCATCCGATGTTAAACCTTGTGGAAAGTTAGGAGGTTTCCAATTTAATACATCCCACCAGTTTCTTCAACCGTTCCTTCAATATTTTCTATACCAACAGTTGCGAAGAAATCGTGTGTATGTCCAACGTCACTTTTCCTGTTTAAGGTTTCTTGTAAGTTTGTAATATTTGCAATGGTATGTGTATGTCCAACGTCACTTTTCCTGTTTAAGGTTTCTTGTAAGTTTGTAATATTTGCAATGGTATGTGTATGGTTCTTATCCGCTTTAAGGTCTAAACATCCTGAAACCCACCCTGTATCGGCTTTACCTTTATCTTAAAATCTTTGTTGTCCGTTCATGGTACCATTCAACCCTTTCTATAATTTTTTCATCTTTTTCATTCACATATTCCTTATCTGCCTTCTTCACTAACGCACTAGCCACACGTGCTAACTCATCGTCAACATACTCTTGTCAGTTTGTTGTCAACATCTGCTTTCAAAAGAAGTTCAGATATAGGTCTTCTCGTTTAAAGTTCCTTTTGTTGGATTTATACAAACAGTATGGTTCTTATTGTCTTGAAACAGAAACTCATCTGTCATTGGGTTTAATGTCAGTTTTAAGTTTCCTTTCTTTCAATGACTCAGATATCTTAGAATAGTTTGAAAAGTTTGTTGTGTTCTTATTTAGAGCTTGTATAATGAGTTGTCGGTTGTGTTGTATTTCTCTCATAGACGCTGTTTCATTTGACATTTTTATTCTAGATAAAATATGCTTCCAATAGAAAAAGAAAATTCAAGAGTTGCTACAACTAAACCATTAGATGAACTTTTTACTAATGTCGTCCAAAAGTTTGAGACAGAGACCGTAAAGCATGAAGGCTATCGTTTTGACTACCATTAAGATGGCTAAAGACCCATCTGTCACAAAAGCTATTGGCTTTCGTAGAATGAAGTTTGTGTCTGTAGAAGAAATAAAAGTTTTCCATTTATTGTAAGGTTTCATATAGATTATATATCTGAAGGGAAACGAAAAATGTGGGAAGAAATTGAGCTAATACAAGTTGACCTTTCATCTTCTTTACAGACTGCGTTAAAAAATATAGAAGATAAATAAATTCATGTTATGCAAATATGCTGATGAATATGCAAATACGAGAGCACCTTTATGTGAGAATTGTATATGAAAAAACAAATTCACAAGTGTCATTTTCAAATCTACGAAGACAATCCAAAGAAAGACGAACAAATATATACAGAATTCACTGCAATGTCATGGTATTATTTGCAAAGAATGTTAAATCAGAAAGTCGAACTTCCTTTAGCAAATATTTACAGTCGATATGCAAGAGATGAACCATATTTATTTAAAGATGTTTTCGACCAGCTGCTATTATTGTTCAGCTTCATTTTCTGGTGCACAAAACTCTTTTTTATGCTTGGCAAATGACTTTTACGAAAAACCTACAAAGCTATACGAACCACCAAGTGGAAGTATTTCAGACTTTCAAGTATGGTTTACTACAGATGGAAGAAAGAGAATAATTCCATTATACCACGCGTTTTACTTAGAACTTAGTTTCATATACAACTACTATCGAACGGTAAAAATATGATTTTTTAATACGGTTGAGGTGTTGGATTTGGTTGCCAACTAGACTGTGGTGCAGGTTCAGGCTGTTGTATAACAGGAGCTTGCTCTTCTGGTTCAGGGTCTTTAGGTATAATACCAACGAACTGACCTACTCTTTTACCAATATTTTTGACTCCGTTCCAAATTCCTCTTCCGACAGATTTTATTCCATTCCATATACCTCTTCCAACATTTCGAAAGAAGTTTCCTATTCTTCCAAAGAAACCCATTTATACTATCATGTAAAAATCTAATGTCCACCTAGTCTCTTACGTTTCCTGTTGAGTTCCATTGCATTCTTTAACTGGAGCTCATACATTCTATTTCTCCTCTGGTAGAAAACATTATTCTGGGTCAACTCCTGTGTTCGCGTCATCTGCATAAAGTTGTTATATCCCACTTCAGGGTTTGTATAAAACTCTTTCCATCTCATATTTGCATACCATGTGGCAAACCTAACGCAGCGTCATTTGACATGGCAGTTTGCATTTGTACATCTGTTGGCACTTGACCATAGTTTGCCATTGCAGTTTGTATTCTAACTTCATTTGGAATATTCTCTGGGTTAGGTTGTCCAGGTTGCTGTGCATTCGCTAAGTTCTGTGCGTCCATTTAATATTAGATAAAAATATCTCTTACGAGTACATATACTGAACATTTGCAGGCATTGGTTCATCTTCATATTCTCTATATCTTTCTGCCACGTCAAATAAGTAAATGACACAATGGAAAAAACCTAAAACAAGTAGTCCTATTTCAAACCACATTTACTTACTAGTAAAATTTCTTTGTTATGACACTTTCTCCAGTTTATAGGACCTCTCTCATATTCTATCTTATCGTATCTAAACTCATAGTCATGTATGTCCTCTAACCATCTCATGACACTTTCCAAACCACTTTTATCGGATGTAAAGTAAAAGCATGGACAGTTATGTAAAACGTCTAAAGTTTCTAAAGAGTCTCTCAAAGTCCAGTCTACTTGGTATTGAAAATCCCATGTGTTATAGAACGGCGGGTCCACTATAAAGAAAATATTTTCCTTGTCTTTATATTTTTCATACAACTCTGTCCAATGACATCTCACAAACTCTATACCCTCAGTATATTTTTCTATGTTCTCTTTGAAAACATTTGTATAGTTAAGATATAAAACTTTTGACATAAGTGTTTCAATGTCATGAACTCTTATAGCACCACTATATAATAGTCTAGCAGATATACTATCCCAGTCAATATACTCTGCCTTTTTCAAAACCTCTCTCACAATATTTTTCTTATCTAATGGTATACGTTCCATCTTACCTATAGGTATCTTTTCTTTTAACTCTTTCAATATTTTGTTTGTGTCTGGTATATGTTTGAGACGGTTCATATAGTTGTCGAAGTCATTGCATATAATCTTTGAGTCAGGAAATATTGTATGGCACAAATGAGATATATAGAAACTTCCACCGAACAAGTCTACAAATGTTAGACCATTCGGTAGTTTCTTAAGTTCTCTCAATAGAATATCTTTACATCTACTCTTATTTCCAAAGAAGGGTAACGGTGGTTTTGTAAAATTCATTTTATATATATAATAAAAATGTTTTTACCTGAAAAGTGACAGAAAAGTGACAAAACATGTACGATGAAGAAGTCTTGACAAAGCATATACGAAGAAGTCTTGACAAAACATTTACGATGAAATCATGAGTTTTCTACGATGTTAGAAAACGTGTTAGAAAACATGTTAGATCTAACATTCTAACATAAACATTATTTTTGTCTGATTTACGCTCATTACGAAGAAGTCTTGACAAAACATTTACGAAGAAGTCTTGACAAAACATTTACGAAGAAGTCTTGACAAAACATTTACGAAGAAGTCTTGACAAAACATTTACGAAGAAGTCTTGACAAAACATTTACGAAGAAGCCTCAGGGCTAGAAGGCACGAAGTGCCTGGAAGCCCCACTACCTTTTTTTTTTTTTTTTTTTTTTTTTTTTTTTTTTTTTTTTTTTTTTTTTTTTTTTTTTTTTTTTTTTTTTTTTTTTTTTTTTTTTTTTTTTTTTTTTTTTTTGAAGAAAAGTGAGAAAATTCCTAAAATGCTAAAAATGAATTTTCCAAACGTACTTTTTTATCTCATTTTTTTGATTTTGAAAAAAATTTGGAGAGAAGAACTCTTCGTTTTTGAATTTTGTCACGATGGGTTTAAAGTATATTAGACACATGTATTGATATTGTTGCATGCTAAGATCAGTCATAATGTAAACCTCTCAATTTTATTGTCGTGGGAAGTATCTCAATTCCTTCAAAAAAATTGAAAAACTATTTAATTTTAAAAATATAATATTTTTAATTAGTTAATTAATTGGAGATATTTTTAAAAAATCACTTTTGATAATACTTTTGAGAACTTTAATGAAAAAAATATATTCAAAAATATCCAGGATATCAAGAGGGAATTGTTCCTTATGAGGTATATAGTTATGATGTATACCTCATAAGGAACAATTCCCTCCTTAAAATCGTAGACATTTTTATACTTATTAATCAACCATTCAAAATCATATTCCTCTGAAAAGTTATTTTATTAAAAATTTAGAATTTTAATAAATATAGAGTTTGAATTTCATAGAATACCTATATATTTTCAATAATGGAATTTTGAAAACCATTCTCAAAAGTTCTCAGAAAACCTTTTTTTCATTAATTTTAAGAAATCTGAGTATTAAATTAAGTGATAAATTCGTTTGACACTACTTTAATTTTTAAATTCAAAAAATTATATGTGCTTCTTAAAATGACTCAAAAAATTTTATTATAAAATAATATATAATATTAAAAATCCCACAACATTTTTTTTCTTTACATAATCGTACTTCCTCGACGATTAATTTCCACTCAATTTCTATCGTTGACCGAACTTAGCATGCAACAATATTACTATTTTTGTATATTTTGAGAGAAAATCCCTAAAAAGTGAGAAAATCTGAGACGGTTTGAGAAAATATATAAACTATTGAAAATTTGAATTAACTTCTAATTTGAAAAAGAAATTTGGAAAGAAGAAAATTTCAAAATCGAGATTTAGACTCAGTATCAAATGGAGAACAAAATGTTTCTTTCATATGAAGGAAAAAATTTTCTTGAGAAGAAATAGAGTTTTTTAATTTTATTGTATTGTAATGAAATAAATATACATGGCACGGCGGGCGCAAAAAGTGACAAATAGAAACCTATGGTGCAAGACAAAGGAAACATTTTTGTAAGGCAAACATTATATCAAATACCTTTACTTTGTAAATAAGAAATATAATTATCACGAAATTACAATAAATTTTGTTTAATTATAATTAATTAGACAAATTCTTTTTTATATTATTTCCCTTAAGAACCTTACTTATTAAGTATACGTATAACAAGCTTGTACTGCATGTATTAGTTAGATAGAACAAAAGAAAATGAGCTCAAAATGAAAAAAATTTTTCATGCTATTTTGGAAATATGCATATTCGAAGTATGAGAGTTGTAAACACTGAGAATTTTAAGCTTTGGTTGATGATAGTCTTTAATTTTTTCTGAAGTAGTAAATTAGTTTGATATGAAATAATGGCCAGCATAATCAATCGTGCGTTTCGTTTCTTGATTGAGAAACGATGATTGTGTGCTATGAATTATTGCATCTGACAGGTTATGATTATGGATACCTGAAATTAAGCTTTATGGAAAACATCACCGAGCGCCATTTGGCGCCCCTAATGCTGTTTCTATCGGTATGATTAAGGAGCTTTCTTATGCACTTTCATCACTTGAACTTGAACGCTACAGATATATGCCCCCCTCCCAATGGGAGGTGGGAGCAAAAATTGAAATGTTTACATTGATTTTTGAAATACTTTACAAGCGCCCCTCCCATGGCCCTATGATTGGGCCGCGCAGTGATGGGTCAAAAAAGGAATCTATAAAAATTTTTAATCAGATGTGCTCGAATTTTATAGATTTTAAGTAATATTAATAACGATATTTCATAGTACAAAATGTGTCAATCTCTTCGTAAATCATTCCAAAAAAATCAAAAGAATTTCCAATAATATCATTTGTTTTAGTAAAATCATATATCTTTTTCTCTATCGTCTCCTCCCCACCTAGTGGGAGCCACCGAGGCGCGGGCCGCGCCGCTGGCGCCAAAACATGTAGCGCCCTCGTGGCCATGTATAGAAATGAGTGGGGACAAAACTCGCCCATTGTCCACTTTTTCATTAACCTTAAAACTTGTAATTTTCATTATTTTAATTAACTTATTTTCTTTCCCAATTCCTGATTTATTTTATTCATGCTTACATTAAAAGTCACATTTTAATAAAATATAATATTTTTATAGCATTTTTACTATACTGTAATAAAAATTAATTATAATAAGATTAAATGTTTCTTAATCAAATGTTTTCTTTGCAATAATATTTTAAATGTTGAGTAAACAATGTTGGGCTATCAAGTGTATCATTTTCAGACCTTTCTGAACAGCTTCAAGCATACTATGCATTCGACTCTTTTTTAAAATTGTGTCAATTTCTTCGAAACTCTCTTGTGACTTTTTTGATACTTTAACATCTTCTCTCTGAATCAGACCTTTAATTTGCAACTTAATCAGGAATGAAGGAACACACACTGGAATATAACTCGATGACAAGTTCATCGAGTCGAAGAATTTCGTCCTTTCTGGGAAGTACTGGTGCTTCAAAACCTTGAAATGTGATTCCGAGATGTTGTTTGTTCCATCTCCTTCATTTCTATAGCGAAGCATCCACCTGTCAAGATGATGGCGCCACTCTTGGTCAAATATCACGGGCAGCAGTTTCTCAATTTAAAAATTCTTCTAAATTGTTGTAAACTTCATCAGGATCAATTTCTCCTCTTCAGAACCAAAGACCAATAACTCTATTAAGTTATAGAAAGTTTCGAAGTTGGAACGATCTTGAAACTTTTTCACGCCTTTCTCATGACAGCGCGCAAACACATGAACGCCACACCAAATGATCTGGCATAAGGGGATGGCTGTCTTCAACAGCATTTGTTGATTTGGAGGTGCGCAGATCCATTGAAAATAAGATGGTTTCGCGATTGATGGAGCCAAAATATGCTGTGAAACAAATTTGTATATTTTCACTTGATGTCGGGCCCAAACGAAAAAATACACAAAACGGAAAAACAATTGATTCCGCGAATTTGCAGTGACGGCATAAAATGGTATGCGAGACGCAAGAGCTTATAAGTGGGAATCAATGTGATAAGTTTGTATTTGATGTGAAAAAGCATTTTGCATTCGAATGGGGCGTTAATAGAAAATCATACGATCTGGCTCGTGAATAAACTCGTATGAGATCATCTGGAGAATGACTCTTACCATGTCGACAAAAATTGCAAGAGATGTAAACATCATCCGCTGAGAAACGGTAATTGAGTTCATGAAGGCGTTTAGAAAACTTTTTTAAGCATTCTGTAGATTGTTGAAACATTTCTCGGAATGATCCACTATCAAATGGGATATTAAGATCTTTGAAACACCTTAATGTGTGCGTAAACACGGTCTTGATTTGATTCAAAATATCTTGTTAAATATAGATCTATAAAATATGATGTAATTTGTTGTGATTTGTTTTGGAAAAAGGGGCAGAATGATGTGGGTGTTAATACATTTTCGTATGTGGTACTTGTCATCGGAAGTGTATCAACAAGGAAGCGACATGGACAATTCGGCCACTTACAATTAAATTGATTTGATTTCTTTCTTTCCTAGTTTTATATGATAACTACAACCTGCTTGGCATTTTCTTGTTGCAACTCGATACTTAAGCAACTCGATAATATGTGAGTTCGTGATCTTGGATCTGCATTTAATCTTATATACGAAAAAAAAAGAGAATCTGACATTGCTGTCAGATTCAAGTAAAAGTGACCATTTACATCGTCAAAAAATAGAATGAGTTTAAGTAATTTAAAATTGAGGGTGAGAGGTAGTATTGTATGAAATAATTATCTTCACCTCACAATTCATCCTATGGCGCCGAAAAAATTTTGGTGAATGGACCACATTTCACAAAATTTCTCGGCCGCCATAATAGAGAACTAGACTGCCTGTGAGGTACTGATACTATCCCATGTACCTCGCAGGCTCTAGTTTCCAAGCCAAAATAGCTAAAAATTGCCCCGCATTGTTTTCACTTGCGGGCATATTTTTTAGCCATTTTGGCTGGGAATTGGGGGGTGAGAGTAGTATTGTATATGAAAAAATATCTCTCACCCTCCCACATTCATCCTATGGCGCCGAAATAATATTTTGGTGAAGATGCGACCCACATTTCACCAAAATTTCCGGCGCATATAGAGACTAGAGCCTTGAGGTACTGATTACTAATCCATGTACCTCGCAGGCTCTAGTTCCAAGCACAAATGGCTAAAAAATTGCCCGCAATTGTCACATTGCGGGCAATTTTATGCCCATTTTGGCTGGAATTGGAGGTGAGAGTAGTCTATTGTCAGAAATAATTCTCTCACCCTCACAACTTCATCCATAATGGCGCCCCGAAAAAAATTTTGGTGAAATCTGCGACCAATTTCACCAAAATTTTCTCGGCGCCAATTAGAGAACTAGAGCCTGGAGTACTGATCACTATCCATTGTACCTTCGCAGGCTTCTAGTTTCCAAGCCAAAATGGCTAAGAAAATTGCCCGCAAATTGTTCACATTCCTCTTTTGTTGGTAAGACGACGAAGAATATGAATAAAATTAAAGAGAGAATGATGAATAAATAGATCATTTTATATTTTAATTTTTGACACGTAAAGTTGTTCACTTTTCTTGTCCAAACCGTTTTGTATCGTTTTCGTATATAAACGAGTTAAACTGAATGAGGTTGAAAGAAATAAAGATTTATGAAATATATTGGTCTTATTTTTGAGTAAGCTTTGGTGCGTGTCTTTGAATAGCTTGGCCATCTAATTTCAATTATGATCTTTAGAAAAATAAGGTGAAATAAAACCTAAACAATAAATGTAAAACTAGGGATATGAAATTTTGGTTGTAGCACTTGGTATGTGCCGGGAACCAATTGTGTCAAAATTTTTTCTGAAAATTAACTTTAAACAGTACTAAGTAAGATCATGAGATATTTAGCAATATATGTTTTAAACCAACTTATAGTTTTTGGTTGTAACACCACTTGTATGTTGCCGGGATACCATTGTGTCAAATTTTTCCCTGAAATTAACTTTAAACAGAGTAACTAAGTAATGATCATGTGAAGATTATAGCAATATATGTTTAAACCAACGTTGAATATTTTGTTGTATCACCACTTCGTATGGAGTGTGGTAAGAATTTACTGAAAAAGTGACAATAGAAAGGGAACGCTTAACCTTAAACTTTTCAAACACTATTTTTGATTGTATTTTGTTATTTATATATTTTAATATAATATATTATTATATATATGTATATTTATGTATATATTATATTATATATAGTACTATCTATATATGTATATTTATATATGTATATTTATATGTATATTTATATATGTTATTTTATAATGTTATTAATTAGTAGTATTATATATTGTTAATATTTATATTGTTTTTATATATGTGATAGTATTAGTTATATGTATAATATATTAATATATATATTTTTATATATGTATATATTTATATTATGAATATATTTATATATGTATTTATTATAATGTATGTATATATTTATAAAAAAAAAAAAAAAAAAAAAAAAAAAGGGTAGTGGGGCTTTCCACGGCCCTTCGTGGCCTTCTAGCCCTAAGCAATTTTTTCCCAAGACCAAGAGAGACGAAAACCCCAGCCCGGACCAGCCGTTGACTTTTTTGTCAAGACTTCTTCCGTAAAATGTTTTGTCAAGACTTCATCGTAAATGAAGCGGTAAAGGACGCCAAAAATAATAAATTTCATGTTAGCATGTTAGATCTAACACGTTTTCCTCTAACATGTTTCTAACGATCGTTTAGAACTCATGAGTTTCTCGTAAATGTTGTTGTCAAGACATTCTTCGTTAAGTGTTTGTTGTCATGATTTCATCGTAAATGTTGTTGTCATTATTCATCGTAAAATGTTTTGTTCGAAACTTCTTCTGTAAATGTTTTTGTCAAACTCTTCGTAATGAGCGTAAAGGACCAAAAATATAATTATGTTAGAATGTTTAGATCTAACAATGTTTTCTAACATGTTTTCTAACATGTTCTAATAACTCTTGAATTTTCTCATTGAATTTTCATGATTTTCATCGTAAATGTTTTCGACAAAACAGTAGGACAATTAAGTTTGACAAAAACATAGACAAAGAAAGTTTTGACAAAACATAGACAAGAAATTGTCTGAGAAATTAGACAAGAAGTCCTTGACAAAAAACATAGACAAGAAAGTCTTGACCAAAACATAGACAAGAAAGTTTTGAACAAAGTTCAACAAAGTCTTTCGATGGAAGTTTGACCAAAACATCAGACACAGGAAGTATTTTGACAAAACACATTTACGATGAAGTTTGACAAAGTTCAAACAAAGTCTTTACATGAATGTTTGACAAGAATCATTTACGATCGAAGTTTGACAAAGTCTCAACAAGTCTTTACGATGAAGTTGACCAAAACATAGACAAGAAAGTTTTGACAAAACATTTCGATGAGTTTGACAAAGCTCAACAAAGTCTTACGATGAAGTTTGACAAAACATAGACAAGAAAGTTTTGACAAAACATTACGAAGAAGTCTTGACAAAACATGTACGAAGAAGAAGTCTTGACAAACATATACGATGAAATCATGAAAATTGTCAGAGTTTTAGACATGTTAGAAAACATGTTAGAAAACATGTTAGATCTAACATTCTAACATAAATTTATTTTTTGGGTCCTTTACGCACTCATTACGTAAGAAGTCTGACAAAAACATTTACGAAGAAGTCTTGACCAAAACATTACGATGAAATCATGACAAGATAGAATATGAGAGAGGTCCTATAAAACCGGAGAAAGTGTCATATAAACATCTGTCAAAAAACCCGCTTTTAACTCTACTAAATGCCACGTAAGCTCACGTAAGGAATATACCGTAAGAGGAGAAGAGCATTGGAATACATCCAAATAGTAAGACGAGCACCACACACACACAGTTGCAACAACAAATGCTGAATGACCCCACTATGTTGCAACAAATGTCAAGCAATCTATGCGGTTTAAACCGAGTTGTTGTGCACAGAGGTGGAGGGTTTTCAGAGCGGCAGCTTTAGCCGAAATGGCAAGGCTTGGGGAGCTTGCAGACACGGAACAGCATATTAACCTCCAAAGTCAATTTAATTTGAGTTCACTCAAAAAAATCAATAGCAGATGTCAAAAGGTTCAAACATCTTGACATACGAGAGCAAATAAGGTGAAAGCGAGCGTAAGAAGAACTGAATATGACAGACACACATTAAGAAGACTCAATGAGTTAAACGTAGAGAAAAAGAAGAAAGAAAGAACAACTGAAAGAACTAAGTACGAGAGGAATTATGCGAAAAAAAGTGTCAGAAAAGCTCCTAGCTAGAAGTAGCAAAAAATGGAACAAGATGTCATAAATATTTGAAAAAAACCATACTACTCAAATAAATTAAACTGAAAGATGAAGAGATAAAACAAAAAGCCCTGAAGACATATATGGATAGCGATGAGTATAAAAAAGAAGTTGAAGCAAATGTAAAGGCAGAAAAACTTTTACAGTTGCAAAACCAAACCGTACAGTATGAAACTTAGCACAAGAAAGTAAAAATAACGACGCAGCCATGCAAAAGGCAATGAAAAGCGCAGAATATATAAAAGCTAACAATGACTGGTTAGATGCCCAAGCCAACGCTAAAGCAGCCCAACTCATAGGGTCAATAAGGACAAAAATACAAGCGGATGAAGATAGTTCAAATGAAGCTTTAACAAATGCTGACTTTAAGAACGCCTTCGAAGCTCTTCATAGTAAGGTGAAACAAGTGAACGACTCTCTCATCTGGAAAGAAACTGAAGTCTGAAGGTTTCGACAAAGAGTTAAAAGAAGTAGCACAAAATATGACGAAAATAACAGATGCAGCAACGAGACAGGCAGTTCAAAGTGCCTATGACGCCGTTAGAGCAACTGTTGTGAAAAGTCAAGAAAAAGAGTTACAACAGACAAAACAGACCTAGTAAATGCTTTCTTAAAAACGAAAAGTCAGGTAGGACATTACGCTGCAGATGGAACATATGTGCCAGCTGGTGGAACTTATATACCAGCTGGTGGAACATATGTGCCAGCTGGTGGAACTTATATACCACCAAACCCTCCAAGAGAAGCACCTGCACCAGGACTACCTAAAACATTTACATCGTCACATGGACACAGACACAGGCATGCACAACAACCAGCACAACAACCACCTCCACAACCAGCACAACAACCAACACAACAACCAGCACAGCAACCAACAGTTCAAAACCCTGCACAACAACAACCACAAACAGAGCAAGGACATAAAAGAAGTAGAGAACAAGGAAACCAAGAATTCTTAAAAATGCTTAAAGAAGAGTGTGGTTTCCCAGATACTGTTGACTTTAGTGACAGATATAAAGAAGCTATTGGAAAGTTCAAGGATGGAAATACTGACCCGAACCTATTTAGCTTTATGGCTCTGCACCAAAGGGGATATAATCTCAAACCTGGAAAATACAAGCTCGCTAAGGGATATGATTTAATAGCATATCATCCAAATGACATGAACGAATTTACTCCGAGATATTTGATGTCAGAGCTAAATGACAATTTAACTCTCTTCATGAAACGCGTAA
This sequence comes from Trichomonas vaginalis G3, assembly GCF_026262505.1. Taxonomy (NCBI): domain Eukaryota; phylum Parabasalia; order Trichomonadida; family Trichomonadidae; genus Trichomonas; species Trichomonas vaginalis. Next base: position 4,326,104 of record NC_067204.1, on the reverse strand, counting down.
AAAATAGAGACGGAACGAAAGAACAAAAGCTTATGAATGCGGATGACGTAGATAGGGAAATTGTTGAAAACGGTCTCGGAATATATGAAATGCCAGCAGATGAGGTACAAGAAACTCCACAAGAAGAACTAGTTCAGATACAACCAGACATGGAAGAAATAGTTCAGCAACAACAGCTAGAAGAGCCTGAAGGAAACGAACAAGTCACTCCTTTGGAAACTAACTTCACAGAACTAGATGAAGATTTGGAACAGCCGAAAAATCTTGACCCTCAACAAGAGTATGCGGAGAATATGGAATATTTCCAAGAGTCTAAAAAAAATTCGGTGACATAGTAGAAGAATATCGAAAAATGTTTGCCGACATACAAAAGACTCCAACACCAGATGAAAATATTCAGCATAGAATGGAAGTACTTTGAAAAATGTACACAAATACAACAACCCTTTTTACTTATTTAACGTTCAATCTTCGGATGAACTCGGTGAAAATAAAAGGTTAAATTTCAAGAAAACATATAGAAATGAAACATTGTTTAAAGTTCATTCAGAACCTAACCAAGATGGAAACAAACCTACTTTTGTTTCTGCAGACGATGGAACTACAATGAGATGGGGTCATAAAGCTAATCCGATAGGTGGTTCATAAACTTACAACCACAATTCCAAGAAGTTGTAGACGCAATGGAAGTCAATGGTGAACGAGATATAGCTGGTATTTTAAGCGCGGCTTTAATGCCATTGAAAGATATGAAACATGCAGATATTTTGGACCAGTATGAAATGAACATGGCTGATGGAAATATAACACCTGACGTTCTAGAACATTTATCTCAAAGAACTACACAGAACCATAGAGATGGTATATTTGGTGAAGAGTTTAGAAAGAAAGTTAGGGAGAGAGAAGGAAGAGAACCTATTGTACATGACCTTGCAAACGAAAGTTTACAAAATGTCATAAAAACTTACTTTGCAGATGAACGAGAAGGGATGAATATTAAGAAAAACTCAAATGGACAGTACAAATGAAATGTTAGTATTGAAAAACATGTTCCTTGACAAAATAAAACCAACTACAGAAATAAACGACGCAAGACTGAAAGATTGGGTAAAAGCTTTCCCATTCACAAAAGATATAGTTGGTAACATGGAAAGAAAACCAGAATGGCTACAAAAACATATATTTGGAAACGAGCTTATTCCATATGGACAGGCACTGTTTGAAGAGCTTGAACCGGAAACTCAGGACAAGAGTCATGCAAACAATACGCGACTCAAATACAAACTATGACAAACTCTTTCTAGGATATAGGTTACCTGAGATGGGCGACCAGAGCCAAAAGGCAAAAAGGACATGGAAATTTGCAACATACTAGATGAACATAGGCAAAGATGCAACAACTTCAAGCAGAGGGCAATGAAGGAAAAAAGAAAAAAAGTCAGAAGAAGTAAAGCTTGGTCCACGTGGGTTCTATTATGAATATAAATCCAACTATTCTATATTTTTACTCATATGAAATGTACGCCGCTCAGAATATAACGCCAACAGTTTTGGATGCTATGAATGGAAATGTTTCCGAATGGTATAACGAATGCGACAATGCCATTAGAAGGTCAGAAATAGTTCCTGGAACTTACGAATATACAACTGCTGTTTCTTATGGAAACGTAGGTGAGTTTGGAGAAGGTTCTTCAACAACAGTAGATATTGCTTGCGACAGGTTTCATATTATTTCTATTGACAACTCATTCTTATACGTGGAACAAGACATTGAAATAAAACCTTCTGCCAAGTTGTCTGACAAGAAAGGTTGCAATGGAATTTTCTATGTCGGATACCAATATGCTCCAGAAGTTTTCATGGGATATAAGATATATTCTAACTCTGACTTAGTTCAAAACAGTAACATGGGCAAACTATGAATGGTTCGCTTTGAGAAACTCAGTACAACCACAAGCTAGAGAACAAAACAGACCAGTATGCAACTTTGAGAAAATAAGAAGACTTGACCCTAACGTTCCAGGAGTTTATGTTAACCTTTCTGGACAAACTGCAGCAGCAGTAACCAAAGTAAAACTGAAACTTAGAGTTCCTTTGTCATCTTTCCTCATCTTCAGGTTTTAAGATACTTGCCAAACTGGGCAGGAAAAATTTCTATCGAACTTACTCCAAGCAAAAATAACTTAGTCATTGCACCAAACGCAAGACCCATTCACTCTTACACGTAGTGGAACAAATAAAACGTCATTCGCCGAATTTTGCAAAGCAAGGTTGACTTAGACTTTGGTTTCTCAAACCTCAACACTGAAGTAAACTATTATTTCAATGCTGCTGGAGATGCTTGGGACCCAGTTAAGTTCACATGCGAAAAATTTGAATGCAAAGAATAGAAAGCAGACTTGCAGTCTATATGTTGGACCCAGATATTTCAAATGCTTTAGCTGCCAAATATATTGCAGTTCCACTTATGTTCCCTATACACCAAAATATCTGTCAAAGACTTTGCAGGTGAAGTTGGAAACCAAAGTGCTGACCCAGGTGCAAGAACAGATATTGCTTTAACAACTGCAATGAAACATGCAGATACTATGTTTGTACTGTTCAGACGAACTATAAATGACTATTCTTGTTTCTACAACCCCGGTATTAAATATCATATAAACATAGATGGCAAATATTATCCAAGAGAAGAATATTCTACAGTTGAGGATATGAGGTCATACAACTTGACATTAGATGCTATGAACTTTAACAACAACTTCACAACAAACCATTAACCCTGAAATGCAAAGTTCTATTATGCCATATGTGAAAGTATGGACTCATACAGGAGGTCAAAAAACTCAATATACAAATGGAGACCGTTCAAACTTTTGGCTTGGCATTCCATTTGCTGACTCAGAAGACTTTATGGGTGGTATTTCAACTGTTGGTACAGTTCAAATACAATATACTGGTGACAGAGACGGTCCAGATGAATTGAAAGCAAAGAAGTTTACAAAACCAATAGCACTTTTCACGGAAGATGCTCTTTTGAAGATTCGTTCGATGAAACCTGCTGGGCTCCTCAGATTGGCATAACGACAGCTTCCATCGAGCAGATTTTGGCAGCAGGTCAGTAAGTTGTTCTTGAACTGACTTCTCTCCGTCAAATATTGACAGTACGCCAGTTTTGACATAATATTGTATTATAAACTTACCTTTAGTAAATATCTGTAAGTTTTGTTGTTATATTTTTGTCTGCTTCAAGAACTTTCACCATCTCGGTTATACCAACTTTCTTTGCTTTATGAAAAATTTTGGTTCAGCAAAGACTGCTATTCTATAACATTTACCATTGTTTGTATAAAGAACTATTCTGTCAATGTATTTGTATTGTTTGTGTGTGTAAACTTTGTTCTGCTTCAATTCGAAAGAGATACTCGAATACGTCCATCTTTTTATTCTAAGTAAAATGTCATTTCCGAAAAATAGAAGCGTAAGTGTTTCAAAAGGTTTAATGGCGGTGGCAGATGTGAAGTTAAATTCACCAACTCAAACAAACAGTCAAAGTGTTGTTGTCAATGTCAAAGAAAGAGATGTTGAAGTGGGGAAACCATACGAAGACGAAGATGGTATAACAATTGTTCCTGTAAAAGAACAACCAACATATCCTGAAGTTAGCAGAGACTTAAGTTCTGTTGCAGATATTCGAAATGACTACCAACAACTGAAAGACAAACTTAAAACTCAGGAGAAGATTTGTCAAGCTTTGGGTATAATGTTAAACTTGGTCGAACACAACCCTGTAAAAGTGAACTCATATGTCATCGCACCTCATGAAGTTTTGAAAGAACTATTGAAACTTTTGACAGAGGCAGACGATATAAACATCAAAGAAATAGAACCCGACATTGCTTGCTGTGGTGTTTTCATATAATGTCATTGACAAGATATACGTTATGAAAGGAGGTGAAACGTTGAACTTAAAATATAGTTTCCCAGACGTTATAAAATATTTGACGACCACAACATTTCATTAAAATTTATTTGCTAAGTAAATGGCAGAAGACATAGTGGTTTATACTATTACGACTAAAAACCCTGAGTCATATAATTCTATAACAACAAACTTACAAAGTCCTCAAGGACGATATTGTAAACTAACCTTAAACACAATGACGACTAAAGCCTGTTTTGCTCTTTTGACACCAGAAGACTTTATTGTTGTGAATGGTAAAAAATACTCCTTTGAAGATACTTACTCAGATATACCACCAACAGGTTTTGTTGACTTATTTAATACTTTAAGTACGAGTGTAACATGTGCTGCAACTAGAGCAGGTTTCATTATGTTTGGATGTCCGACTGAGTTTACTATAAACATATGAGCTATAATACAAAACTTATTTCTGGTTTTTACTACCAACAGTTTCCTATAACAGGAAAAGGTGTCATACAAGGAATGTCTATTCCATTGACATTAAGCACACCTATTTTATATATTGTTTCAAACTTAGGTTCAAAGTGTTATTCGAATGTCGACAGAAACTACTATGACCAAAAGATACTTATGCGTATAAACAACACATTCTCTGCTGGTTTGCCTATTGTTCATTCGAATGCAGAGTTTTCAGCTTTAGTAAACTCAAACACTTTAGCAAACATAAACTTAACCTTAGTTGACGCAAACTTTGTTCCTGTAAAACTTTTATGTCCTATGTATTTGTCAATGACGGCAGAAAGTTTCGAATTGGAAGATGCAACTGGTGAAAGTATTGTATTACAAGAACAACTTCAACACAAATAGCTCAAGAACAACAAATGCAACAAATGCAACAAATGCAACAACAAAGTCAAGAATAAAAAATAATTTTTTATTTTTTATAAAAATGTACAGAATAGATGTTTCAGATTTTTATGACTTCCAAGCATTCAGAAATATGTGTCCATTTCGAGACTATAACAAAGCAGTCGAGAATTTGAAACGTTTAGTCATTTATGTTGACTCTGCCCCAGAATGTTATGTCATGAAAGAATGGGATGTTGTCTTTAACAAACCAAAGCAACAATAGTTTCAGAACAAGAATGTAAGACAGAAACTTAAGAAAATAAAAGTCGTACAAGTTGGCATGAAGATGTTAGATGCTTGGGATATCTTATTGTCAAAGTTAGAAGATTTTTCAGTTCGAGGTATAAAGTTCTATACACCTTCTCCAAACTTCTATTCTATCTTCACTGGATATAAATACGAACAAGTAGAATGGAAAGAAAATATTATAGAAGCTTGGTTAGACCATGTCAAAGAAATTATATGCAATGGAAACGAAAGAGTCTATGAGTATATCTTATGTTGGTTTGCAAACATCTTACAACATCCAAGTGCTAAAAATGAAACTGCTCTCATTATAATTGGAAAACAAGGAACTGGTAAGAATACTTTCTTTACAGATATCTTATGCAAACTATTAGAGGGCTATTCGAACCCGAATATGACAAACTTAGAAAACATCTGTGGCAAGTTTAACTCCTCAATAGAGAATATGAAACTTATAGTATGTAACGAACTTCAAAGTATAGATACAACAAAAGTTTTGAACTCAGATGCTTTGAAGAGTCTTATAACAGACAAAGTTGGAGTTGTTGAAAGAAAATATAAAGACCAAAGAGTTTGTGAAAATGTTGCAAACTTCATTATGGTTTCAAACAATACTGTTCCGATGAAGTTAGAAAGTTCTGACAGAAGATATGTAGTTGTCAGAACGTCAGATTCTCATATGCAAGATACAGAATATTTTGACGACTTAGCAGAAACTTTGACATCTGACTTTTACAACCACTTGTTCTCATACTTCATGACATTAGATATTTCTAAGTTCAATCCAAGACAAATTCCACATACCGAAGAAAGACAAACATTGTTAGAAGCAAACAAGAGTGTATATGAACTGTTTATAGATGAAACTGACTTTGTGTCATTAGATGAAAGGTCTTTATATGATGAATATAAACAATATTGTCAAGAATATGGTTATATGACAGCGTCTAAACGAACATTCTTGGCAAATGTCAAAAGTCTTTTAGATGTTCAGAACGGCGTATATACAAAGAAAAATTTTTCTGAGTAAATTTTAAAAACAGTATTTTTTTATTTTATTTGAAATGTACGCTGAGTTTGTTGGAAAAGACTGTTGGAAAACTTGTTTGTTAGATGAGAAATATGAAATTCACTGTTGTGAGTCATTTGAAGTCAGAAACAAAGAGACAAAAAGAGTTTTAAGCGGATGGGAGCAAAATAACGGATATGCTAGGATGAGTATGAGTGGAAAAAACTATTTTAAACATGTTGTCATTGCAACTCATTTTATACCGAACCCTAACAATTTACCTTTTGTAGACCATATAAACCATATAAGAAACGACAATAGACTTGAAAACTTGCGTTGGGTCACTCGTTCTGAAAACAATAAGAACAAAAGCAAATTTAGAGATATAGTATTCGAATTTGTCGACGAACTAGAAGATGAAGCAATTGAAATTACAGACTATGGCGAGCATACGTTTGAGTTTTACTACTATAGCGAAGAACAGGACTCTTTCTACCTTTATACCGGCGTAAACTATAGAAAATTACAAGTATATTTTACTAAGGATGGCTGTGCTCATGTAAACGCTAGAGATACAGATGGAAAATGCGTTAGACTATTTCTTAACAAATTCAAGAAGCTATATGGCATACCATTTTAAAACGTTTTTTATAAAAAAAATCTTTTTTATCCGATAGAAAAGATGGCAAAATTCATCTCAGTAAATAAGTACATGACAGAAGTCAAAGATAAGTTAGCTCCATTCGCATATTTGAATGTTTACTTCTACAATTTTGAAAAGTCTACATTTGACAAAATTTGGAACATTGCACCAGTTAAGTTTGCTGTTGTTAGAAAAAGTGGTGCAAATTTTGAAGACTTAGACATAGAAGGTTTGTTAGCAGTCAAAGAAAATTTTGACAGAAAGTTCTCAAAACTCGAAGAAGGCAAAGCATACAAACTTGTTATACCTTATGAACCAAAGAAAGCAGACGACTATGAATATTATGAGTCTAAGATAGTTGAAGTTCAAGGTAAATTGGGTAAAAAGATTTTAGAGTCTAAGCCAGTGTTTGCCCCTAAAGAGGAAGAGAACATTGACATTGACCCAGAAATGTTCTAAAAATAAAATTTTATTTTTACATGTCAAATTTCTTCTCTGGAACTGGTTCAGGTTCTTTCTTCTCTTCTACTTTCTTTTCTCTACTTTCTTTTCTTTCTTTTCTCTCTTCTTCTTCTTCTCTGGTGGAGTTATGTCAAATTTCGCAACCATATTTATGTAAAAGTTCTTTGTCCTTTAATAGCTCTTCTATTCTGTTTTCTATTTCATCTTCAAGAACAGCGCATGTGTCTTCTTTGCATTCTAAGAACTTTTGTTGGACTTCATCTTTCCAAGGCGTCATCTCTGTCAACAAGTCTGTCATTGACAAATTTTAAGACTTCTCTGCTAATGTTTTATGGTTCTTGTCATATTCCCAGAAACAGAACTTTAGAACAAATTCACCTTTCTTGTTTACACTATGTAAGATTTTATGGTCGACAGAAGTTTTGAGTCAAAAGCTTGTCTCGAATATAGATAGCGAAATCGCTAGACATTTTCTAAAAGATAAAAATTTTAATTTTTCTAAAAATATGTTAGAAAAAAAGTTTGCTGACATTGACAAGAAATTTGAGAATGTTTTAAAAGAACAAGAGGAAGTTAGAAAATGCTCAGATAAAACCTATACATGACAAGTTCTTATTTGCTCAGAATGGTATAACAGGTCTAATTGCACCACCTGGGTCGGGTAAGACTTTCACTTATCTTAAAATGGCTGCACAACAACAAGAACTAGATGAGAAGAACCCATTCTATGAGTTAGTTGTTATTTGTTACTTCTGGTCAATTTGACCAAACCGTCAATTCGTTCAAAGATATTATAAAGAAGTCTAAGTTAGTATGTATAAAGGATACTGAGTTGTTAGATTGGATAAAGAAGTACCAAAGAAGAGTTTTGAAGTATAATGCTATAAATGAGTATATAAATTCTAAGTTTAAAGACCCAAATGAGGAAATGCAGAGAATATTAGAGAAGAAACACTTCAGAAACAAACAGAAAGAGATAGAATACATTTCGAAGAAATTGCAATCTTACGATTGGAAGACTACCCTCATAGATGTCTTCTTATCTTAGATGACTTTGCTTCTCATCCTTTGTTAAAGAACAGAGAACAAGATATGTGTCGAATTCTTAAGAAGCTCAGACACTTTAACATCTCAGTTGTCATTTGTGTACAGACAGCAAAGAGTTTAAGTAAGGATGTTAAAAGAATACTTACTGACATTATACTTTTCCCCGGATTGTCCGAAGACGATTTCATGGAACTTATGAAAGAGTCCATGGCAGGTAAGTTTGACAGACATGAACTATGGGAGAAGTACAAAGTCATACAAGACCCTCATACTTCTTTCAGAATTCATATCTACGCAAACAAAGTTCAAATTGTAAAAAGTCAAGCTTGAAAAATAAAGAGTTTTGGCGACCAGGGTTTTTTCACTACTCGCTGTTCTTCTCTCGGTTTTTCCGAGGGAAGCAAGCATATGAGGAAATTCATGAAATTTCATACGGAATTCAATAAAAATAATGTTTATGTTAGAATGTTAGATCTAACATGTTTTCTAACATGTTTTCTAACATGGTCTAAAACATACAAAACTCATGAAATTTCATACGGAATTCAGCAAAAATAATGTTTATGTTAGAATGTTAGATCTAACATGTTTTCTAACATGTTTTCTAACATAACTATTTACAAGCGTTTTACATGGTATATGTTGCGATGGTTCATGACTCTAAACAATTTCGTAGCTTCTATTTCTTCTGTCAGTATAGTCAAAAGTTTTAACGATACCGAAAGTTTCTTTATACTTCTTCTTGACGTCAGATAGAAGGAAATCGTCAGCAGTTGGATAGTTTTTGTTCAGAAATTCTAACATGTTCATTTTATCTTCTGCTGGTTTTTCTGCTTCTTTCTTTAAATCTGCATAGTCGTTTCGCATACGTTCTATCTCTTTGACGGAGTAGTTATATTTCCTCATTGCTGCTTTACATTTTGAACATTGCGGATTCATTTTTGCGTTATATTCTGAAACCTTACCTGCTAAAAAACTAAGGCGTCAATGGTTTTCTTCATCTCGAACATAGCGGGTCTTATTTGTTCGTTCCATACCTTACCCCTACTATCTTTATCTCTTATTTCCCAAACACATTTTGCAACTAATGAAACAAAGTTGTCGTAGGTCTTAAATTCTTCGGATTTGTAAAGGTCAGAGATGTTCTTATATACCATGTCGCAATCTTTGTCCATAACCTTATGGTTGCAATGAAAACCAAGGAATTCATAATTTACCTTTCGTATGAACTTCTTTATTTCTACTGAGTCAGTTGCTTTGACTTCTATTTCGTCGAATTCAGGAATGGTTAGTTTTTGTTGTTGGATTTCAGGCAATTTGGGTAAATGGTCAATAATGTCCTGCATTTCATAAAGATACTGTTCATTTGTTTCATCTTTCGCACTACAGTCTAAATTACTTGTTAAAAGTTCTTGCTTTATCTTCTGGATTTTTGTTTCGAAAGTATATGAAGAAGGAATGAAGTTTTCATCTCTACTAACATAGATGTTGGATTCATAACTAGCGAGTTTGGTGCTGTAGTTGTTTGAATTGTTGTTGTGCCGATTGTTGAAATCATGTCTTTTATACAAAATAAAAAAAAATAAATAAAAATAAAAAATAAAACTAATTTTATTTTTATTTCGGGAAAATTCATGAAAATTCAAGAGTTTTTAGACCATGTTAGAAAACGTGTTAGAAAACATGTTAGATCTAACATTCTAACATAAATTATATTTTGGTGTAAATTTCATGAAAATTCAAGAGTTTTAGACCATGTTAGAAAACGTGTTAGAAACATGTTAGATCTAACATTCTAACATAAACATTATTTTTGCTGATTCAGCAACAAAATTCAAATTGTAAAAAGTCAAGCTTGAAAAATGTAAGTGTTTAGTCTTAGTAAGATGGTAGCTTCTTAAAGCAAATACCATTGCTGAGTTTTATGTACGTGAAGAGAAGTACAATTGCAATGACAACTAAGGCAACTATTTTTGTCTTTTGCCAGCAAGGGTACTTCTTCTCTTCCAATGGTTCGGCAGAACTATACTCACTCATGAGAAATGCCAAAACGGTTTAATAGAAAAAGTGTTATTTTTTCATGTCCGAAGACTCGAAGGTGCAACACTTCCAAAATACCGACGAACTCAGAAGAGCAGCATGGCAGTATGTTCTTGACAACTTCTTTGAGTTCTCCAGGCACACCTTGGAAAATGCTGAAGAACTCCGACACAGAGAATTTGGAGAAATTGCACTCCAATACTACCTTGACAAACAAAGGGTAAACAAAGGGTAAATTAAGACTAAAAACTTAACGTTTAAAAAGTGACATTTTTATGAGCTCCGAGTCACCGAGAAAACTTGGTCAGATGTTAGCAGCTTACTTCCCCGAGGAGGATGGAAGCGTTACATACATCAGGTTCAAAAACAACGAACCTGGAATTGCGTACAAAATTCGCAATTACATGACCATGGAAGAGTACGAAAGGTTCCTACAAGAGAAACCAGCTCTAAACAACTCAGAAAAGAAAGAATAAAAAGTTTAACTCGTAATTGTTTATTTTTTTACTTGTATGGGCAAGCTGCAAGAATGAAGTCGACTATCTCAGTCTTTGTCTTGACCAGTTGGACTGCTCTTGCGAGTACGTCTGTTTTGCGGTCTCCAGCTGGTGTCTGACCTTCGTAATTGCGCATGTTCTTGAGAGCTCCAACTGTAAATGATTGTAGGATGAAGAGTCTCTCAGACTGCTTGAGGTAGTCGTCACGGTCACGAACTGAATCTGTGGTACGAGTCGAATCGGTCGATTTGAGGGAAGAGACTGAAAGCCTGTCGTCTTCCATAGGGGCTGTGGCATAATCTTTGCGTAAACGGTTCAGACCTTCTTCGAACTCTTGGTCTCTCTTCGATTGGGATTGAGATTGGAATTGCTGGGGTGGAGCTTGCTGGAACATCCAAGGGTTGGGGAAGTAAGGCATAGGCTGAGGAGGAGGGTAGTTCGGGAAGCCTTGTGGTAGGTAGTAACCTTGAGGTGGAAATTGGTAGTAATTTGGTGGAGGGACTTGCTGGAACTGAGGTGCAGGGGCTGGTGCTTTAGGTTCCTCTGGTTTGGGAATGGGCTCGGTTGGTGGGACGTCGGACATTCGTTTGTGGCTTAACCGTCGGACCACAACGATAAAAATCTCTGCTCCTAGCAGTACTGCTACTGACAGTAGCAGTACTTTTTCTGACAGTAGCAGTACTTTTACTGACAGTAGCAGTACTTTTTCTGACAGTAGCAGTACTTTATCGTCGAAAACCCTCTCAAATTTTCCTTTTTACTGCTCGTAGCAGTACTTTTACTGCTCCTAGCAGTACTGCTACTGACAGTAGCAGTACTTTTACTGACAGTAGCAGTACTTTTTCTGACAGTAGCAGTACTTTTTCTGACAGTAGCAGTACTTTTACTGACAGTAGCAATGGTCGAGGTCGAACCTACCGACGAGGCAATTTACCTAATTGAAATTAACGAGCTTGTTAAAGACTTCCTCAGGCAGAATGTAAAAGGCAAGCTTGTTAACTGTTGGATAACGGAAGGGCTGCCTTGAATCTCGAGACTTCGACTGGAATTCCAATTCAAATACCAGACGGGACAGCCTACGACGACATAAAGCAAGCAAAGAAGAAGCTCTTCTCAAGTTCTTTGCCAAGCGTCCTTGGATACTACTTCCAAACAGAGAGAACCCTTTCCCAAGAATGAGCCAAATTCTCAAGGGTCTCCTTCACTTCTCGGGTCAGCCGTTCTACATAACCTGTGAAGGCGACATCCAACCAGTTCAGTAAACATCTCATTTTAACTTCACTTTTTTTATGTTTTTACTCACACTCGTACTCAACAGGTTTGTGTACAACTATTTCAACTGTGAACCTTGTATTGACCGGTCTTCCTGCAAATGCAAGTTCGGTCAATACACAATTTATGGTGGCAAGAAGGACAGTGGGGAATGTTATTCTGACATCTGTTGTTGCGCTCGAGAGAGATTTGAAATTTCAGAGCCACCTCCCCCAAGAACTCCAACACCAACACTCAAGTTGCCAAAGACTCATGTGAAGAAGAAGCCTTCTGGTAAGTTTCTTATAGCCATATACATGGCACGCTTTGAGTAAAAACATTTTTTTCATTTTTTGAATGAAGCAAGTTAAATTCGTCCCACACCAATCTCAATGGACCGATGAAGAGTTTCAAGCCATGCTTGAAGGCGTTGAGAACGACATAGACGGCGAACTTGAAGGAGCTCAAACCACAATTGCAACCAAAATTGCACAAGTCAAGGAACAGATAGCTCCACTTAAAGCTACCAAAGCTACTCTTGACCTCATGGATAGTTACCGTTTAGATGTCAAGAGTGGAATAAGACATTTAAAATTAAAACTTCTAAACTACGAAGCTATACTCCAAAAGTTAGCAGAAATGAGAAGACTTTACCAGAGCTACTTACATGTAAGGGACTTACCTTCAAGCAGTCCGACCAAAGATGAATTTTCTGACATTGTCCCAATTTTGTCCGAAAGTCAGCTCAGATGTTTCGAACTGCTCCCAACATATCCGGAATATGAACGTTTGCCTGAACTCTTCCGCAATCTCAAAAAACGTTTTTTGGTTCTCATGTTCCAAACTTTTATCGGAAGAGACAACAAACGTTCAGAAGAAGAACAAGATATTATTTTAAACTTGTTGTATGACATAACTGTCATAACAAGCTTTTTGAAGTAAAACCGCCATTCTCAAACCACTTCATTTTTTCGATGTCCGAACAAGCACCGAAGCCGAACACAATAGCAGATGTCCTTTCATGGTTGCCAGACAAGCGCCCAGTTCAAATTCAAATTGCCCAATTGAAAGTTCATCTGACAAACACCATTAAGACTCTCCAAAGTAGTCTTATGACAGAGATGACCAATCTCAAAGCCGATGTCCTCATGAACCAAGCTTCCAATGAGAAACGCCTGAACGATTTCACGGAAACCTTGCACATTTACGCGAGAGAGAACCGAGACCTTGCCAGACTCATCTACCGTTTCTTCGAAGAGATAGACGCCATCTGGAAGGTACTCGGAAAGGACAGAACATGCAACACCGTACTTCGTGAACACAGAATTGAAGAAGGAATTGTCGAGGAAGAAGAGGAAGAAGAGGAAGAAGAGGAAGAAGAGAAACACGAAGAAGTTCCTGAAGCCGCTACATGGGCAACCCTTGTTGCCGATGACGGTTACGAAATTTCCCAACCCTACCCATACCAAATCCGCAACAGGGAGACCGGCAAGGTTCTTACCCCAGTCCTCAACAACTTGGGACACTTGAACCTTAACCTTCGGAATCGCGGTTCAATCTCCATGGGCAAGCTTGTCGCAATTCAATGGGTTCCAAATCCAGGCAAGAAGACGAAGGTCAGACACATTGACGGTGACAAGCTCAACAACCGTAAGGAGAACCTCGAGTGGTTCTAAGAGTAAAAAAATTTTATTTTAGGGGGAAACCCCAAGTAAATTTAGGTGTTTATTTGGATAAGTATGTTAAATTAAGGGTAATTTGCAAAATTAGTTCCTGACCTCTGAATTGGACTCTTTCGTCATCCCAGTTGCGTAGGAGGTCGTCCCAGAGGAGTTGGTAGAATTGCCATTCCAAGGACGATTTGTCCTCCCAGGCATTGAGGATGTACTGCTCGTAGAGTCTCATGACCTCTGCCTTGCACCAGACACCCTCTCCCTTGGAACGTAAGGCTTCTTCGAAGTGCTCGAATGCGATTGGCTGCGGGACCATCTGAAATGACACTTTTTGTCCGTTTGGTCAATGTTCGTGTCTCGTGCCATAGTCGACGAAAATACAGACAAACAGGTTATATATGAGTTTGAGACCAAGAATGGTGTAACTCGACCTGTCCGATTCAAAGACTCCGAGGGCGACCATGAAATTAAACGGAAATTAGCTAGGAAGGAATATAAAATGGACTGGTTGCCACCACCTCCACCTCCACCACCTTTACCTGTTCCTCAAGTAAATAAGCCTTTCCCGTTCCCAAGAATTCCCACATTTTAATTCAAATTCGAATAAAAATTTTTTATTTCATGCAATGTTTTATTTCTGTGCCGTCTTCAAGTATGCCCCAGTACTTACGCTTGGAGAGGACATGAACTTCGGTGAAAATTTTGTCCAATTTGAATTGACCCATCTTTTCACCGACCATGCCCATTTCAATGAGTTTGTTGTATCCTTCTTCGTTCGTCATGAGTGCATCGATGTTCTCATAGTATACCTTCACTTTGGATTTAACATCGGAGAAGAACTCATTGTAGTTGTCAAGGACTGCTTTTGCGAACTGAGGATAAGACCAATGTTCGACAATAGGTTTTACTGTGGTTACTAAGCCATTTTGACCTTGAGTAAATTCGTACTTCAAAACAAAAGGGGAGAACCTTTCAACAAAGTTGTCGACCTTCTCATAGTGTTTACTCTTCATCTTTTGAGGTTTCTTAATGGAATACCCCCATGTCGAATTCATAAGCAATTTGATTGTCATTGCAAGTTTGGGGTTTGAAGCTTTCCTAATATCATATAGTTGTTGTATGACTTTTCCAACTGTATAGTTCCTTCCCGGGAATTCACCATTTTCGTTTGGAATTCCAGTTGGGATATATTGGACGAACCTCATGTACGCAGCGTTAAGGTCGACATAGTATATTTTTTCGTATGAGTCGAACTTGTCGCATCCAATCGGCCCAGTTCGTGGAAATTCAAGTGAGTCTCTTATCTTTTGAGAAACCTCGCCTGTTATCTCATAAACATCGTCAAAGCAACCTGTTTCATATAAAATTTTCTGACCTAACTCAGAAGCTCTCCAATACAATTTGACGTCGACTGGATGTCTCAATGGAAGTTTGTTTATAGCATCTTGAAGTTCTTGCAACCTCATTGGAAGTTCTTCTGGTTCAGGTTGGTATCCGAACAATCCAACTCCTTTTGGAGCTGTGTACTTCTTTTGTGCTAGAACTTTGTCCGGAACAACTTTTGGTCTTACCAACAATGAAAAGTTTGTTTCGTCTTTTGGTACAAAAGTTTCTGTCAGCTTGTCATCTGGAATTGGTTCCAACAAGCCTTTCTCGAAAAGAATGTTAACAGCTCTGACAATGTTGCATTTGCCTTTTCCGAACAATGGGTTTGTAAGACTTTCGTTCAACATGAAGTGGTTGTGGACAATTACAATCTTCAACCATGGTAAATTGAACTCAACAACATAGTCGTCATGTGAAGAACCTTTAGCTGTAGGTATGTTGACTCGGATATTCACATTTGCCAACGGTGCAATCTTTGTCAATTGACTTCTAAGAATGTACCTTGTTTTCACACATGACTCAAGATACTTCATTTTCTCATCTGTAACAAGACCAGAGTTCCTGAGACATGTAAGAATACAAGGTTCATTGACAATTGTTTCAATTGAATTGTAAATTCCATACCTTGTTAAGTTAATGTCAGACTTGTTTATGAACGGGAAGTATCCAGCATGTTGTCTGACTGCTTGAGGGTTGGGTTGGTACCATTCAAACTTCACGCTTGCAATTCCTTCAATCGCATTTAAGATGTCTGAGTCGGAGTCAAACATTTGTTCTCTCTTTGTAGTCTTGAAAGCGTCAAGAAGTTGTGCGGCTGTTGCGACATTGCCATGCGCATAGTATATATGACCGTCCAAATCTGTTACGGTTAGTCTGAGATTGTATCCTTTCTTATTTCCGTCTTGTATGGCAGCAAGTACACCCATGAAGCCTTCTTTGTTCTTTCCATCGTCAAAGTTTACTGTAAAGGTTCGACCAGATGTAATTTTACTTCTAACCTCACGATACTTTTCATATGCATATCTTGTTCTTTCCATGGGAGCATGTGTGTCTTCACCTTTTCCTTTTTTCCTTCTCAAAGGATACAATTGTTCGTCATGTTTCCAGTAGAACCTGGCAAAGCCGTCGTGTCCTTCAACTTGAGGTTCACTAACATCGAAAGGCATGTCCATAAGACGTTCTTCTTCTAACCTCTCTAGTCTGTTTGGATAATTGGCGCGCGCTGTTCTTAAGTCCATTTCGTAGGTCAGACCAGCCAGTTTGTCATAGACTTTTATTGGCTTTCCCTTCCTATATTTAAACTTCTTTGAAACTCTCCAACCATATCTTTCTAACTCTGCTTTTACTCTAGCAGATTTTCTATCCATTCTATACGGGGGCATTTTTATAAAAATAAAAAAATGTTTTTCCTTTACTTTACATAACCGTTCGCTGCCATAAGTCTTTGACGCCAACCCATACCAGCTAATGAAGGTTGACTTGGTTTAGTCTCCAGACTAAACTTTGGTTTTGGCTCACCTTCTTCTATTGGTTTTTCGTCACTTTTCGGTTCATTTGACTTTACCTCACTTGCAGGTTCAGTTGTGTCGTTAACATCTTCATAAATGTCATATGCCATTTGTTTTTGTTTTCCTTTCAACTTTTTGTGTTTGTTGTAAAGTTTAGAATATTTCGACTCTAAGTCAATGAGATGTTCTATAATGAACTGTTGGTCAGTGAAGTAAACTTTTCCATCTGTTGTCTCTTTAGTTCCTTCAGACTTCAATATTTTATTTGTGAGAGTCTGTTTCTTTTTTGAGATACTAGCCGTTCCATTTTTATGAAAAGTGACTTTGTAGTTAGAGTTTGTATTTCCAGACCTCACACTTTCTATTATTGAATTTTTCTCTTCATCTGTAAGTTCTTTGACAGGTTTTGACAATGGTTCTGAACTTTTTGTTTGTGGTGTCAAATCTACCGTTTCAACTTCTTCGGTCATTTCATCTCAGTAAAAAATTTTAGTTTGGTTTGTTTTCAACTGGTTGTTGAGGTTTTTTAAGTCGGTCTAAAACTTCTTGAGGTATAGGAAGAACTTGACAAACACGTGGTTGTGTAACTGCTGGAAGCCGACAAATCCATCTTGAGCCCATTTGTCTCAATGCTGTATTGTTCATTTCATCTCAGTAAAAAAATTTACATTCCCCACGTTTGAGGCGGTTGCGGTTGGTTGTTGTTTACCCACTGTTGTGCATGGTTATATCCTCTGTTAAAGAATCTTTCACCTTGGTCCATATAGTGGCCTGCTTGGTTATAGTAGTCATTTGCTTTGTTATAGTAGTTTCCTGCTTGTCTTCCTACATTGTCCATCCATCCTTGAACTTTTCCTCTTGTTTCAGGATTTGGAATAAGATTTGCTGCATCTCGTGCTACATCCCAACCTTTCTGTACAGTTTGTATAATAGGTTGTGCTTTCTCTTTCAGTATACCTAATGTACTCAAAATCTTCCTTCCAATTCCAAATGCACCTCTGGCTAGTGTTCCCACTGCGGGCAAAAATCTAGATGCGACTCCTGCTAATGCGCCAAATAAACCCATTTCTTATGGGTTAAAAATGACGAATTCAAACAAGGACCCCTATGTTTCTAAAGCGACAAAGAAAGCACTCATGGTAAAAATCTTTAGTTCAACACCAAATGCTTGGTTTATGGATATCTTGGAAAACATTCCGAGGTATAGAGAAGATGGACCACCATACTGGCTAATATTTGTCGGTCAAAACACAAGATACTGTGAAGCCATACCATTATGGTCCAAAATATTTTAGATGTGAAAACTGCTTTGACAATATTCGTTGACAAATACCATCCAACAAAACTGACATCTGACTGTGAAAGTTCTTTCAAATCAGATGATATTAAAAACTATCTGCGTTCAAAAAATGTAAACCAATATTTCATTGTCGACCAAAACCATTCTGCTCTTGGTGTCATTGACAGTTGTATAAAAATCTTAAGAGACTTAAACCAACCACAAGGTGGTGAAGCAAATGAAATGTCATATGACGACAAGTATACAACTTTCCATGGCAAAGATGAGACAAGTTTTAAATATTTACAATAGCCGTAAACAAAAAGGTTTGGGAAACCACTCCCCTGAGAGAATGAAAAACAACCCTGACTTAGAGAAAGACTATATATTTAATAGTTTAGTCAAAAGAGACAAACAAGAAAGAATGCCAGGCTTCAACAGCTTAAGAAGGTGACAAAGTAAAAATAGAAATACCTAAACGCGACCCATATGAAAATACTATTGACTATGACAACAATGGGAACTCGACAGGTACTCACGTTCGTGTTCGTAAAAATAGAAGAAAGTATACAAGAGAATATTATGAAGTTTTAGGCAAACATGGCAAAATGTACAGACTGCAAGCAGAAGATAAAACTACTATTGTCAGACCTCGTTTCAAACTTGTCAAAGTTCAAGGTGGTATACTTTCAAAGACAGTTCCTAACAAATATAAGACAACTCCTGACGAATATGCTAAAGAAGTTGAAAATGACGACTAAGCATTTCTATACCATGCGTAAACTGTCATGTAAGGTGGCATGTAGTCTTTACTTTGTCCCGTTGTTTGTGTATATCCTGAAACGCGATGTATATGGTTTCCTCCTCCCTCAGTGTTACTCCAGTAACAATCTATAGCAAACTTAACGTTGTTTTTAACATCATATCCTTTACCTTTTGTCATTGATGACCAATCCCAATATCTATGACTATGCCCACCTTCTCGAGATGTAGTTAAACTTACGTAGTGACTGTGCGCAGGTAAATTTGCACCTGAAATCGTTTTACTTCCACCTGTTTCCTTTGAAGAGTTTGCACAATACAAAAACCTGTCGACTATTTGAGTCCAAGTTCCAAAACCAAGTACTACTTCTGGTCTGGTAGAGTTCATTGACGTATAAATAGAACCTATAGGATATACTGTTTGAAGTATTTCTGTCTTTAACGTTTGAAGCTCTGTTTTGTCTGCTTTCTTATATAACTCATCGTTAACATATGTTTTGTCTGCTTTTGTATATAACTTTTCTTCAAGTTCATTTACGTCAGAGATGCTATGTCTATGATATTTTTGTGAGTATGTTCCTTCTGTCCATGCGAAAATATACTCTTTTGTTGCATCTACATATCCAGCTATCCATGTCGAGTCTGCTTTCTTCTTTAACTCATCGTTAACATATGTTTTGTCAGCTTTAAGGTCTAAACATTCTGAAACCCACCCTGTATTGGCTTTACCTTCTAAAATCTTCGATGTCCGTTCATGGTACCATTCAACCATTTTTTTAATTTCTTCATCTTTTTCATCCACATATTCCTTATTTGCCTTCTTCACTAACCCACTAGCCAGATATGCTAACTCATCGTCAACATATGTTTTATCTGCTTTGTTGTCAATATCTGCTTTCAAAAGAAGTTCATCTATAGGTTTCTCGTTTAAAGTTCTTTTTGTTGGATTTATACAAACAGTATGGTTCTTACTGTCTTGAAATAGAAACTCGTCTGTCAATGGGTTTAATGTCAGTTTTAAGTTTCCTTCTTTCAATGACTCAGATATCTTAGAATAGTTTGAAAAGTTTGTTGTGTTCTTATTTAGAGCTTGTACAATGATTGTCGGTTGTGTTGTATTTCTCTCATAGACGCTGTTTCATTCGACATTTTTATTCTAGATAAAATATGCTTTCAATAGAAAAAGAAAATTCAAGAGTTGCTACAACTAAACCATTAGATGAACTTTTTACGAATGTCGGTCAAAAGTTTGAGACAGAGACCGTAAAGCATGAAGGCTATCGTTTTGACTACCCACTAAGATGGTTAAGAGACCCATCCGTCACAAAAGCTATTGGCTTTCGTAGAATGAAATTCATTTCAGAAGCCATACATGGTTTCCCATTTACGGTCGCTTTTGAAGTTCGATACTATAACAAAGAAAAACATACGTATGAGAAATTTGAACAGGGAAAACTTTTACAAGTTAGTTTGCTTGTAAACTTAGAAACAACTCTTCAAGCTTTTCAAGAAAAAATAAACGATATCTATCTCGAATATGCAAAACAGTACAACATTGACGAAGGAGAGTACCATCTCGATATTGTTTATGACAGGAAAAATGCAACCGTTAAAATCAATAGAATAGAAGACCTTGGAGAAGACGTTTATATTTCTACAAAATATAACAACTTGGCATGGTATAGATTTTTGAGGATGTTAAATCAGCCTGCAGAATATCCAGTACACCCGAACTTTTATGAAGTCGAAAACCCTAATGGAACATATGAAAATGTTTTCGACCCAGATGCTATTATAGTTCATGCTTCATTTTCTGGCGCACAAAACTCTTTTTTATGCTTGGCAAATGACTTTTACGAAAAACCTACAAAGCTATATGAACCACCGAGTGGAAGTATTTCAGACTTTCAAGTATGGTTTACTACAGATGGAAGAAAGAGAATAGTTCCATTATACCATGCGTTTTACTTAGAACTTAGTCTCATATACAACTACTATCGAACGGTAAAAATATAATCTTTTAATACGGTTGAGGTGTTGGATTTGGTTGCCAACTAGACTGTGGTGCAGGTTCAGGCTGTTGTATAACAGGAGCTTGTTCTTCTGGTTCAGGGTCTTTAGGTATAATACCAACAAACTGACCTACTCTTTTACCAATATTTTTGACTCCGTTCCAAATTCCTCTTCCTACGGTTTTTATTCCATTCCATATACCTCTTCCAACATTTCGAAAGAAGTTTCCAATACTACTGAAGAAACCCATTTTACTATATGTAAAAATCTAATGTCCGCCTAGTCTCTTACGTTTCCTGTTGAGTTCCATAGCATTTTTTAACTGGAGCTCATACATTCTATTTCTCCTCTGGTAGAAAACATACTCTGGGTCAACTCCTGTGTTCGCGTCATCTGCATAGAGTTGTTTATATCCCACTTCAGGGTTTGTATAAAACTCTTTCCATCTCATATTTGCATACCATGGTGGCAAACCTAACGCAGCGTCATTTGACATGGCAGTTTGCATTTGTACATCTGTTGGCACTTGACCATAGTTTGCCATTGCAGTTTGTATTCTAACTTCATTTGGAATATTCTCTGGGTTTGGTTGTCCAGGTTGCTGTGCATTCGCTAAGTTCTGTGCGTCCATTTAATATTAGATAAAAATATCTCTTACGAGTACATATACTGGACATTTGCAGGCATTGGTTCATCTTCATATTCTCTATATCTTTCTGCCACGTCAAATAAGTAAATGACACAATGGAAAAAACCTAAAACAAGTAGTCCTATTTCAAACCACATTTACTTACCAATAAAATTTCTTTGTTATGACACTTTTTCCGGTTTATAGGACCTCTCTCATATTCTATCTTATCGTATCTAAACACATAGTCATGTATGTCCTCTAACCATCTCATGACACTTTCCAAACCACTTTTATCGGATGTAAAGTAAAAGCATGGATGGTTATGTAAAACGTCTAAAGTTTCTAAAGAGTCTCTCAAAGTCCAGTCTACTTGGTATTGAAAATCATATGTGTTATAGAACGGCGGGTCTACTATAAAGAAAACATTTTCCTTGTTTTTATATTTTTCATACAACTCTGTCCAACGACATCTCACAAACTCTATACCCTCAGTATATTTTTCTATGTTCTCTTTGAAAACCTTTGTATAGTTAAGATATAAAACGTTTGACATAAGTGTTTCAATGTCATGAACTCTTAAAGAACCACTATACAATAGTCTAGAAGATATACTATCCCAGTCAATATACTCTGCTTTTTTCAAAACCTCTCTGACAGTATTTTTCTTATCTAATGGTATACGTTCCATCTTACCTATAGGTATCTTTTCTTTCAACTCACTCAATATTTTGTTTGTGTCTGGTATATGTTTGAGACGGTTCGTATAGTTGTCGAAGTCATTGCATATAATCTTTGAGTCAGGAAATATTGTATGGCACAAATGGGATATATAGAAACTTCCACCGAACAAATCTACAAATGTTAGACCATTCGGTAGTTTCTTAAGTTCTCTCAATAGAATATCTTTACATCTACTCTTATTTCCAAAGAAGGGTAGCGGTGGTTTTGTAAAATTCATTTTATATACAATAAAAATGTTTTTTCCCTGAAAAGCTACAGAAAAGTGACAAAACATGAAAACTACTCGGTTAAGGTTTTTGACAGATGTTTATATGACACTTTCTCCGGTTTATAGGACCTCTCTCATATTCTATCTTGTTAAGACTTCCTGGACTGTTGTCAAAATGTCATGTTGTCTCATTTTTTCAGAGAAGTTGGTTTAACCGAGGGACCGAGGGACCGAGGGACCGAGGGACCTGGTGACGTAGCGACGATAGACCCTTACTTGTCCGGACATAGTTCTACTATTTTGAGTCCTCTACCGAAAAGTCAACAGCAACGACTTTCAAAAAATTTTAGGGGCTAGAAGGCACGAAGTGCCTGGAAGCTCCCACACCCCCTCAAAACCTCATTTTATATAAACTGCATGTTATACTAAACATCTTCAGGGGGCTAGAGGGGCGCAGCCCTGGAAGCCCCAATACCCTTTTTTTTTTTTTTTTTTTTTTTTATATTTCATATTTTTATCGATTTTTAAAGTTTTTGCGAAAAGTATTCAATTATTTTTGCTATTTGGTCGGGTAAATGTCAGATTTGCGACATTTTCTGATATGATATTCAGATTCTACGTTGATAATAATGCTTATAGAACCCTCTTGCTATTGTGTCAAAATTGCGAAACCGATAGCAAAAATATCTCGCAATATCAAAATTGAGATATTGAGTGAATTATGCATTATAGAGATTAAAAATCTGATTTGTGAAAACATCTCATCAGTTTCTAGCTAATTCAAAAACCTTTACTATCTTATTCGATTAAAATGAAAAGGGAATAGTTTCATTATGCTTTAAATGACAGCCTTATAATATAATCATAGTTTTCGCTCAATATGCAGCTTTTTTTTTCGAAATCTATGGTCAATGTCCTAAATACTGATTGCTTTGCATTCATATCTCTTACATTTTCTATACCCACATCACTATTCATTGCTATTCCTATCTTTTTCATTTTTGTTTGTTTCTCATAATTTCTCAAAAAACACGATAACTTGATATTTGTAAATATCATACTTTATAACGTAAATAAGAACTTGACCTATTAAGAAAAGCAGTAATGAAAAGAAAATCTGAAATTCATAAAAATTACAAGTTTCTGATGACAATTAGCTTAATTAAACCAGGTACAAGATTATATAATTGTATTTTCTATCCAATTATCCATATAATATCTTATCCAGAAAAAATAACTTGATCAATACCAAATGATTTTTTAACTAGTAAATAAAGTATTTTCTTTACACACACATTGTATATCATAGTTTTTTTTTTTTTTTGGTTTCGCAAAACATCCAAAAACAAATATGCTATAAAAGTGACAATTTTAGCAAAACGAAACCCTTATTTTAACTATGCAATTCAATAGGTTCAATGACGAGTCCATTATTGAATCCGATTTTTTGAGCAATCCGAGAAAATACTGAAGTTCTCTATATTGTAAATATCTCATAAATAAAATGCCATTAAAGAAGCTTAAAAACAGGTATTTGACCGAAAAATTAAGAAAAGTTTGGAATGTGGAAATGTTCTCCGATCACAATCAGCTGTATTGAGTCAATATTTGGCATTTTTCATTTCAATTTAGAATATGGGCTGATTTGAATTTTATCAATCAATATAATATCCTTTATGGTTGTTGATGTTGTTAATGCATTGATATTTTTGTTCGTAAAACAATTAATGCTTGTTAAACAGTCACATTTTTTGTTGTTGCTACTTTTTTAAAAAAAAAATTCAAAAGATATTCAAGTTGTGATATCACAAATAAAATCGTTTTAAATTACTTCTTCATTTAAATTATAACAATTATTTTTGGTTTTATATTTTTTTGGATCAAATCCATTTTAATAGAATTTATATACTATTCATCTATTAGTAAACACTACCGTATATTATTTTTTAAGCTATCTTATTTTTTTAAGTTTTATTCAAATCTTTGGTCGCAAGAAGAATTGCATGATAAATAAAAACATTTAATCAAAGTCAATTTTATTTTTCATATTCAAATGGACTGAGTGTTAACATTTAACATTTTTTGCTAATTGTCGTCAAAAATTAGGCGTAAAGCAAAAATTGATATTTCATATGGTTTTATGATAGATAAGCATTATATTCCCACTCATTATATTCGTAAATTTTGAGGTTTATCCTTCGCTTTTAAGATCATTGAATTTGATTTTTATATAAAATAGTTATATATTAGAAAATAATATGAATTTATGTGATATTATTTTTCAGAAGATTTTGTGTTCTTCTTCAAAATTTTATTTTTTTTATTAAAAAGAATCTTTACAAAATATACATTTACTTTAATTAATATTTAAAAACGTGCTCTATCAAAAGTTCCAAAAATTCAATATTTTAGCTTTTCTGAGGTGTCACTTTTGATGAATTTCTGTTTACAACAAAGTATCAAAAAGAAAGGAGGTCTGATATAGACAACATATATCGTTGAAGGTTGAAAAAATCTCTAATATTTGAGCCCAAAACTTCAAATTTTAATTTTTTGAAAAAAGAGGCCACCCGTATGTACGTTTATTTGAGAGGAGGAGTATTATATTTTTGAAAGGGTGAAACATTATGAATATGTTAATTATATAATAATATGTATTATTATAAAAAAGAAAAAATAAAGCACGTTAAAATTTTTCTTTCTTGATTTTTTACAAAATCTACTTAGAATTATGCAAAATATGACTAAATAATTATAAATTTCAAGTTAAATTTTAATTTTGATAAATAATTTAAATTTCAAAATATCAAGTTCAGTTCGACTATGTATGTAGTAATTCCTCAATAAAGTGCCAAAACCCTATTAAAATATATGAACATTTTCAACATTTTAATGTTTTTATTTAAAAATTTGATGGAATATGAGCTTCAAACAATTATTATGTAAATAAAAATAATTAAATATATGTATTTATTCGTATTACAACCGTAGTAAGTCGATTCTTCCTTTCTTCTACTGAGTTTTGAATTTGATTTCGAATTGTAAAGAGATTCAAAGGGAAAATACTAGCGGATAAAAACTACCTCCATGAAAGGGTCATAATGGACTCAAGTTGTATTTTTTGATATTTTTTGCTTTTCGAGCCTAAATAGATAGCCAAGATAATGCCTAAAATAAGGTTCTAAATTCTGAAGTTTACATGATCCTCTCGTGTGCACCCTTAACATTTAACATTTTTTGCTAATTGTCGTCAAAAATTAGGCGTAAAGCAAAAATTGATATTTCATATGGTTTTATGATAGATAAGCATTATATTGTTGCATGTTAAGTCGTGTCAATGATAGAAATTGAGAGCCTATTAATCGTCGAGGAAGTACGATTATTTTTTGGGCGAAAAAGTATCTTAAAATATGATTAGTAATATGTTTTTAAAATAAAAAATTTGAAAGTTAATTTGAGATTCTCATATAATTTTTTGAATGAAAAAAATAAATATAGTCTATATGAGTTTTTGAATAATCACACTTGAGATATATCTAAAAAATAATTAAAAATAGAGTTTGAGAAGACTTTTCAAGGTGTAATGAAAAGTGTGATATAGAAAATAATTATAGATATTTTAATTTTATATATTGTGCTAAGCATTATATTAAATTTTTAGGAAAAACACTTTTCATAAGTATTCAATATTTGAAAATACGCTCCAAAAAAGAATAGATTCTTTTATATTCGCTTATATAAAAGGAGACTCTCTATCAGATGCGAATGCCTGAATTCAGCACCTCTGATAGAGAGTTTCCTCTTATATAAGCAAATCTTTTCATTCGTTTTTGTTAATATAAAAACATCAAAATCTACCAATATGAGAAATTAAACCCTGCGAGGCACCAGTCTAGAACTGGCACTTCGCAGGGTTGAATTTCTCTTGACAAAATACAATAATCAAATGCTCCAAAGTTTTCAAATTTTTATTAGGAATAGGAGCCTACAAAGCACTGATTATATATCAGTGCCTGGTAGGCTCCTATTCCTTCTCTAAATGGGAGAAACTTTGTTTGAATAAGATAACATGCGAACAAAGTTTCTCCCATTTAGAGTGGGATTTGGAGGGTGGGAGGTACATAGATAGACTATGTATCTCTCACCCTCCAATTCCCTCGGGAAAGTTCGAAAACTCGGTCGCAATCAGATGCAATTGCGACCGAGTTTTCGAACTTTCTATTAGGAATAGGAGCCTACAAAGCACTGATTATATATCAGTGCCTGGTAGGCTCCTATTCCTTCTCTGAAGCTGGGAAATTTTGTCTGAATAGTTTAACATTTGGACAAAATTTCCCAGCTTCAGAGAAGGAATTGGAGGGTGAGAGGCATATAGGCATACTATATACCTCTCACCCTTCAATTCCCTCGGGAAAGTTCGAAAACTCGGTCGCAATCAGATGCAATTGCGACCGAGTTTTCGAACTTTCTATTAGGAATAGGAGCCTACAAAGCACTGATTATATATCAGTGCCTGGTAGGCTCCTATTCCTTCTCTAAATGGGAGAAACTTTGTTTGAATAAGATAACATGCGAACAAAGTTTCTCCCATTTAGAGTGGGATTTGGAGAGTGGGAGGTACATAGATAGACTATGTATCTCTCACCCTCCAATTCCCTCGGGAAAGTTCGAAAACTTTGGTGCAATCAGCAACGATTGCACCAAAGTTTTTGCGTTTAATTGAAGGAATTGCTCTTTATGATATATACAGTTACAATGCATATATCATAAGGAGCAATTCCTTCCAGATATCTGGCAAACTTGCTCGCAATGGTTCACAATTGCGAACAAGTTTTGTCATTTGTCAAGAGAAATTCAACCCTGCGAAGTGCCAGTTCTAGACTGGTGCCTCGCAGGGTTTAATTTCTCATATTGGTAGATTTTGATGTTTTTATATTAACAAAAACGAATGAAAAATATTTGCTTATATAAGAGGAAACTCTCTATCAGAGGTGCTGAATTCAGGCATTCGCATCTGATAGAGAGTCTCCTTTTATATAAGCGAATATAAAAGAATCTATTCTTTTTTGGAGCGTATTCTCAAATATTGAATACTTATGAAAGGTGTTTTTTTCTAAAAATCTCAGAATATATTTACAATAGTAAAATAAATAAGATATTTAAATTTATTTTTAAATGCTTTTTTTTTATATGAGATTCTCAAAAGTTATATCAAAAGTCTGTTTTTTCTAAAATCTAATATCATAATCTATTTCTCATTTTAAGTACATTTTAATTCATTTTATTTTTTATATTTTTTCAATATTTTTGAGGGAATTGTGTTGCTTGCCAGACGATAAAATTGAGAGGTTTACACATTGACACTACTTAGCATGTAACAATATTCCCACTCATTATATTCGTAAATTTTGAGGTTTATCCTTCGCTTTTAAGATCATTGAATTTGATTTTTATATAAAATAGTTATATATTAGAAAATAATATGAGTTTATGTGATATTATTTTTCAGAAGATTTCATTCTATATGCCTATGAAAAGTACTCTCAAAACTAACTTTTTCCTAATTATAATTAAATCTAGAATATTGTATTATGCTTAGTATTATTTCATATTTCTCATTCAATTTAGAATTTACAAATGTCAAAAAATTGAGAGCTGTCACTTTTGATGAATTTCTGTTTATTACAATCGTAAACAAATTATTCCGATTTTTCAATTTTTCGAAAATTGTTCATGACTGATAATCGATTATTGATAAATCGAAAAAAGGCATTCGTTAGCAAATGAAAATCCGATTTGCGCTGATTTAGGATAGTTAATCCCATTTCAATGTTTCTCAATTCTTTCAATTCAATTGAGAATTTTGAATTTTCAAAGGATTAATATACGGTTATATTTTTTATAAATGCAATGCTCTATAAAAGGACAAATAAAATATTTAAATTTGGTTAAGGTAATCAAAAATAAAACGTCTCATTTTTCAAAATGCAGTGCTCTGAGGACTGGAGGCAAATAATATTATTTAACGAAAAAGGCCGAAAGAGATTTACAAAAGAAGAGGACAACTGTATCAGGGAAATGGTCAATAAATATGGGGAGCATAATTGGGATTTAATTGCTGAAAAAATGAATAAAAGATCAGCAAGGCAATTGAGGGAGAGGTGGAGACACTATTTGTCCCAAAATATTACTAAAAATCCATGGAATTCAGAAGAAGATTTTATTTTAGAATATGTTTATTCGCAAATTGGTCCTAGATGGAGTACTATTGCGTTATATTTACCTGGAAGAACAGATGTTAATGTCAAAAATAGGTGGACTTTACTTGAAAGAAGGAAATCAAAAATTTTTCAAAATAATATGAAAATCCAAAACTCCTACCTTGAAATGAAGGCCCAAAATCCAACAATTGCAAATAATGTTAATACATCGGTTGAATGTAATTCAAGTGAGAAAAATTCTCATATCATGGGTAATACTAATGAAATAGATTTATTTGGAACATTTACAGACCAATATGATCAAGAATTCATACAGGAAATATCTACAATTTTTAATTATGTTAACTAATTTTTCATAAAGATAAAATAATTACTTTTAATTTTAAAACAAAATAGATCGAACTATTTAAATACGAGTGTTTTTTTAAATACTTAACTGTCAAATAAAGAAAAACACAGTTTTGAAATATTATGATTTTCGAAATTAAATATTCTCATAATATCTTTGGGCGTTAGACAATGATTATAAGCATAATGTGTTCTTTGTGATTCAATGGCGCATATTTCAGTGTTCTTTTCAAATTAACTTATTTAAAAAACAAGTAATTTAGATTGCCATAATGATTATACAAATGTTTTTCCGAATAAAGATTTTATGAATTCATTCAAAATAATAACTTTTGATAGCGAATTAATTATAACCGATTCAATATGATACAGAAAATTTTCTTATGAAATAATGTTATTATCATTATTTGTGTCTACATGTGACTCTCTATTATATATTAGTCTTTCGGAAATGATCTTAACGGTTATAGAAGTTCACAATTGAACAGGCATAACGTGCTTTAATTATTATTGATTTTAATGAAAAGCTATTATTGATTTAAAATTTTGATATAAATAATATTAAAAATAACCATTATTTTTGGTTGGTGTTTTATAATAAAAGGCATTCTCTATCTTTAACCATCGCAAATAATTTGCTTTGGAGTGTAATTTGAAACTGTATTTCGTTAGAGTGAATTAAACAGCCTTTAAAATCAAAAACATTTTGATAATTAGTTATACTTTATATATCTCATTCTGAAAATATAAATTAAATTTAAACATGAGAATTATTTACAATCGAATTTTATTGTATTGTTTAATTTCATCAAAGCATATCACAATTCATTTAAAGAGTAATTAGACTATTAGTATATTATATTTACACATATTTACTCATAATATAAATTTCACATTAATTTGTATTTGTCCGACAGTTCGAAATGTTGATAGTATAAAATTAAACTCTGTTGCTAATATGGTTACATTGTTTATATGAAATAGAAGAAGTTTTTTCCATTCGTGTAAACTAAATGCGTATTTGAGTAAGACATATCGAATATTGGGCTTAATGGCTGAATCACATAGCATTTTCCAAAGATACTGACAGATAATTTCTAATTATTTTCCAAAATTGATTTTGGCTATTTTAATTAGAAATTCATCTATGATATAAGATAAAAAGTCGGGATAAAAGATTATTTATTTATCCTAATATTTATGAGTTTGAAAATTTCTTGATTTCTTTATTTTTGAGTTGGTAGCATGTTTTATCCATATTGCTATATTATATTTTGAATCATAACTTCTAATATGTTAATTATATTTTTATCAGAAATTTGGGGAGGGTCAATGCATTATCGCTCTTGAATTCCATTGGTATTATAGTATTTATGCATGTTTGTGAGTGAATGAAGAGGTTTTGTTATTTTTGAAAAAAAAATTAGAAGAATTTCAAAATTAAAAAGGATGAATTAAAAAGGCAATGAATAAATTTAAGGGATAGATAACAGGATAGTTTAATATAAGATAGTATATAATATAAAGATAAGGATAAGGATAAAGTCTATTAATGTTAAATGTTTTGTAGTTTTTTCGTTGAAGTTACTTACTGGAAGTATGTCTTCTTGTGTGGGATCTCTGGGTTAAAGATGACCTTTCCGTTCAATGGTGCGCAGAATGCACTGCTGCCGTCTTCGCTGAGGTGAACACTGAGGCGAAGGCGTGCTGGAACACTTTGTACGTGTGGGCTCTTGAGTGTGAATTCTTGGCTGACAACTGTGTTAGCTTCGAAGGCAGAGAGGCGGAGCTCAACTTCACCGATCTCTTCGTCACCACCGAAGAGGTGCTTCTTGAAGAGAACAACGACAAATGAAGCGCGTGCTGGATCGGTGTATTTGAAGTCCCATGTCTGTGTTGGTCTGTACTTCTCAGTGAATTCAGCACCATGGCGCATGAATGTGGATCTTGGACCAACACGTGCAACGAGTGTTGTCTTTCCGTTTGTTGGGAAGCTGCCTGTGCTGACTCCATCAACGCGGATGAAAGCACGGTTTCCGTTCATGAGTGGCATGTAATCGTAGTTATTCATCATGTCTAGCAACTAGAAAAATGATGACTTTTATTTCCTCAATTTTTCTGAATCGACGGTAAATCAGGTTTTCAGAGCAAATTAGGTCATTGTTTCTGAGTATCACTCAATTTATATCCCCAAATTTATCATTATTTGTATTTATCATATAACTATTTAAAATTTATTAATTTTATTGATTTGATTTTGGGAATCAATCATTTTTTTTGAGAGCCAAAAAATCGTTCGTGAAAATTTGAGAACAAAATTTCAAAGGATTTACAGCTTGTTATCGATTAGAAAATTCTTGAAATATTTAACATACAATAGAACTGTGATATATTAAAAACAAAATCACGTTGATCGTTCTTTTAATAAAATAACTATTAAAGTGGATCTAATCTTGAAAATTGCAAGTAAAAAGCTGTGACATATGATTAACAATATCATTTATTAAGTAATATTGTAATAAACAAAAATTCATCAAAAGTGACAGCTCTCAATTTTTTGACATTTGTAAATTCTAAATTGAATGAGAAAAATGAAATAATACTAAGCATAATACAATATTCTAGATTTAATTATAATTAGGAAAAAGTTAGTTTTGAGAGTACTTTTCATAGGCATATAGAATGAAATCTTCTGAAAAATAATATCACATAAACTCATATTATTTTCTAATATATAACTATTTTATATAAAAATCAAATTCAATGATCTTAAAAGCGAAGGATAAACCTCAAAATTTACGAATATAATGAGTGGGAATATAATGCTTATCTATCATAAAACCATATGAAATATCAATTTTTGCTTTACGCCTAATTTTTGACGACAATTAGCAAAAAATGTTAAATGTTAACACTCAGTCCATTTGAATATGAAAAATAAAATTGACTTTGATTAAATGTTTTTATTTATCATGCAATTCTTCTTGCGACCAAAGATTTGAATAAAACTTAAAAAAATAAGATAGCTTAAAAAATAATATACGGTAGTGTTTACTAATAGATGAATAGTATATAAATTCTATTAAAATGGATTTGATCCAAAAAAATATAAAACCAAAAATAATTGTTATAATTTAAATGAAGAAGTAATTTAAAACGATTTTATTTATGATCAAATTTTATATATTTTTTTGGATCAAATCCATTTTAATAGAATTTATATACTATTCATCTATTAGTAAACACTACCGTATATTATTTTTTAAGCTATCTTATTTTTTTAAGTTTTATTCAAAACTTTGGTCGCAAGAAGAATTGCATGATAAATAAAAACATTTAATCAAAGTCAATTTTATTTTTCATATTCAAATGGACTGAGTGTTAACATTTAACATTTTTTGCTAAGTGTCGTCAAAAATTAGGCGTAAAGCAAAAATTGATATTTCATATGGTTTTATGATAGATAAGCATTATATTCCCACTCATTATATTCGTAAATTTTGAGGTTTATCATTCGCTTTTAAGATCATTGAATTTGATTTTTATATAAAATAGTTATATATTAGAAAATAATATGAGTTTATGTGATATTATTTTTCAGAAGATTTTGTGTTCTTCTTCAAAATTTTATTTTTTTTTATTAAAAAGAATCTTTACAAAATATACATTTACTTTAATTAATATTTAAAAACGTGCTCTATCAAAAGTTCCAAAAATTCAATATTTTAGCTTTTCTGAGGTGTCACTTTTGATGAATTTCTGTTTACAACACATTTATTAAGTAATAGCAATATTGGCTGAAAAACTAAATTAAATAAAGTAGATAAAGAACAGCTAAATTGTCTCTCAAAAAATTGAATAAATTAAATAACGGAAAATTTTGATTTTAAGGGTGCGCCCGGGAGGATCATGTAAACTTCAGAATTTAGAACCTTAATTTTTAAGCAATAACTTGGTACCTAAATAGGTAGGAAAACTCTAAAAATATCAAAAAATATAACTTGGCTCCATAATAATCCTGTCATGGTGGCTGTTTGTATCCCCTAGTATTTTCCTCTTGAATCTCTTTTTCTGTCGAAATTAAATTCAAATCTCAGAAGTAGAAGTGAATAATCGACTTATTACTGCTATTATACGAATAAATAAATTCATTATATTATTTTTATTTACATAATATCTGTTTGAAGTCCATAATTCTATAAATTTTTCTTTAAAAACATTACAATCTTGATAGTTTTGATACTGTTTAATAGGTTTTTGGCACCTTATTTAGTATTTACTACGTATAGAGTCGATCTGAACTTAATTTTCGGAAATTTAAAATATTTATTATAAGTAAAATCTGATTTGAAATTTATGTTTAACTACTCATATTTTGCATTATCCTGAGTAGCTTTTGTAAAAATTCATCAAAAAAGATTTTAACGTGCTTTAATTTTTATTTTTTAAAATAATGCATATTATTATATAACTAGCATATTTACAAATTTTAGTGCTTTCAAAAATTTAATCCTCCTCCTCTCAAATAAACGTACACCCGGGTGGCCTGTTTTTTGCAAAAAATAAAATTTCATTTTTTATGCTTAAGGGTGCCCTATAACGATAATGTAAACATCACAAAATTAACCTTATTAGAACTCGAATGAATGGATTATCCGGATTCTAGTTCTCAATATAATAACCTTAAAAGTGCTTTTCTGAGGGTGGTCTATCGTCTATAGGGCACCCTTAAAAAGTCATAATTTTTATTTGCTTCTGGGATATATGATGGCTATATCAGATGCCCATTCTTTTTGATACTCAACATTAAACATAAAACTTAGCCGTTAAGGCTCTTTTGAAAATATTTTTTTTCCGAAAAATTTTCGAAAAAAATCAAAAAATTTAAAAATCCCCGAATCTGCAGGGATTTTAAAAAATTCTTTTTAGTAAAACTTCAGGATATTGTATCAGATATATTGGTATGGGCAAATTCAATTTTAATCCAATATTCATCGAGATATTAAGTTAACGAAGCTTTCAAAATTGAGAGGGTAATCCTCCTCCTCTCAAATAAACGTACATGCGGGTGCACCCTTAATAAATATTGATGAATTTAACATTTGTATATCATGAATATTACATTAATTTTTGTCTCAGAAACAATGACCTAATTTGCTCTGAAAACCTGATTTACCGTCGATTCAGAAAAATTGAGGAAATAAAAGTCATCATTTTTCTAGTTGCTAGACATGATGAATAACTACGATTACATGCCACTCATGAACGGAAACCGTGCTTTCATCCGCGTTGATGGAGTCAGCACAGGCAGCTTCCCAACAAACGGAAAGACAACACTCGTTGCACGTGTTGGTCCAAGATCCACATTCATGCGCCATGGTGCTGAATTCACTGAGAAGTACAGACCAACACAGACATGGGACTTCAAATACACCGATCCAGCACGCGCTTCATTTGTCGTTGTTCTCTTCAAGAAGCACCTCTTCGGTGGTGACGAAGAGATCGGTGAAGTTGAGCTCCGCCTCTCTGCCTTCGAAGCTAACACAGTTGTCAGCCAAGAATTCACACTCAAGAGCCCACACGTACAAAGTGTTCCAGCACGCCTTCGCCTCAGTGTTCACCTCAGCGAAGACGGCAGCAGTGCATTCTGCGCACCATTGAACGGAAAGGTCATCTTTAACCCAGAGATCCCACACAAGAAGACATACTTCCAGTAAGTAACTTCAACGAAAAAACTACAAAACATTTAACATTAATAGACTTTATCCTTATCCTTATCTTTATATTATATACTATCTTATATTAAACTATCCTGTTATCTATCCCTTAAATTTATTCATTGCCTTTTTAATTCATCCTTTTTAATTTTGAAATTCTTCTAATTTTTTTTTCAAAAATAACAAAACCTCTTCATTCACTCACAAACATGCATAAATACTATAATACCAATGGAATTCAAGAGCGAATACTCAATTATATATAACCTGATATCATTTGAAATCAATAGCTGCAAAGATCAGTACAGAACATTGTCAAGTGCTTTAAATAGCAATTGACATATCGAAGCACGCGCCAATTCAGTAAATTACAATGATTGTTGAAATCAAATTTATTAATTTATCTTTAATTTTTATAGAATTATTAATATAGCTATTACTAAGCTATATACATTGTTTTTACTAGCTTGTATTCCTATGTTTTAACATATTGTTATCAATTGTCTATCTTTTTGATATTTTATAATGTAGAAGTCGTTCATATAGCCAACAATAGAATACGCATGAACAGGTAGGTTATTTTAGTAACCAAAGCAAATCTGAAAATAATTTGGGAAAATTCATGGTGTCCAAAAATATTTGAAAGAAGATATGAGAAAGAATGTCTTTATATATTTAGAAAACAAAATATAATAGCATAAATTATTTGTATTGCCTTAATGAAACTATATCTTTTAATTCCTTCAAAGTGTGTTTGTTTCCTAGGGATACTTCACTAATATATCCAAGGCATCCACGTTTTCCACCAAGGAAACGGTCTATCATTGCTCCGTGTTGTATTAAGTAAATTGCGATATCAGGTTGGAAAACTACAGCAAAATGCAAAGGAGGTTTCTTTGTAATTGTTAATCGATTTGGATCCGCACCATGATCAAGAAGAAGTTTAACAGCATATAGATTCGAATCTGTTCTGCATTCATCTTCTATTCTTGGATTCATTGATATTTCTCTAGGACAACCGCATTTAAAATGCAGAATTGTTATTCCATCCCAATAAGTTGCATTTGGATCTGCTCCACATTCCAAAAGTGCTTGAAATACATTTATCTGGTTAACCACTTGGAGTAGTTTCATTCCTTGATTATTAGTTTTATTTATATCGCACCCATGACTAGTAAACAAATGAATTACTTTCTTACAATCATCAACAGTTTCAAATTTAGAAGATTTCAAATAATGTAAAGCACAATTTCCATCATTATCTACTTGTGTTGCATCATAGCCATTTTCAAGAATATATTCGTACTTCGAGTATTCAGTAATTCTCATGAACGGCTTCGAATAAAAGAAGATGTTTCTCTTTACATCATCTTCCATTGAATCAAAAAGAATTTCGAAATATTTGAATCTAAAAATATTGCAACTTCCAGGGATAAAATTATTGAGATGGTTTTCAAATCTTCTTATTAATATATCAACAATTTCATCAGATACAGAACCACCATTGTAG
Source organism: Trichomonas vaginalis G3 (assembly GCF_026262505.1). Lineage (NCBI taxonomy): Eukaryota > Parabasalia > Trichomonadida > Trichomonadidae > Trichomonas > Trichomonas vaginalis. The sequence continues at coordinate 4,290,081 of NC_067204.1, read as the reverse complement.
TTATTGATTAGATTAGTAAATAACATGTTCTTATCTATTTCTTCTATATTATCAAGCTTTTCAAGTAAATTTACTAGCAATGATTTGTCTTTTGTATTTATCGCAATTGTTTCTAAAAATTTTCTTTCTAAAATGATTTCTTTTGTCAATTGGCAGCCAGCACTTTCAAGCAACTGAATGGATTTCAAACTATTAGCATACCTTAATGGATTTAACTCATCCTTTTGTGCTAAAAAGCCTTTTGTATCATAAACCATTTCAAGCAATCTAAAATCATAAAAAATCCAATTAATGTCTTTTTCAGAAATTTCCTTGAACTCAACAAACTTTTCAAGAATAAGACGACACAAATCTATATTTAGACACTTGATAGCCTGATGTAATACTTCATAATGTGTAGCATTTGGATGTGCTTCTTTCATTACGAATTCATATAAATCAAAAGGAAACAATGAAATTAATTTTGCTGACGGATCAAATTTTGCTCCTTTCATAATCAAGTACTTCATTACATTATATCTTTCAGCTTCTGCTGCACATTGAACAGCTGTATATCCATCACTTGTCATTATATTTATGTTTATTCCTTTGTCAATGAGATATTTAACGATATCTAAATGTCCTTGTGTTGCTGCTTCAATAAAACAGTTGTATTTCCTTTTGGAGCGATTGTAAGTAGCTCCTGCATCAACTAATGCTTTAACACATGATAAAGAACCAGCTCTTGCTGCATGAACAATCGCTGTGTAGCCATCTGGAGCAATTTCATCTATTTTTGCATTTATTTTAATAAGAAAGTTGACAACATCAACGGATCCGATGGAAGCCGCATGCATTAAACATGATTTATTAAATACTATAGTGTTTAGGAACTCTTTGTACTTTGGATATTGTTTATAAATAAATTTTACAATTTCAACACATCCTGATGCGCAGGCCGCATGGAAATATGGACGCAGTTTGTAAAAATCTTCGTCTTTTGAGAAATCAAAGCCCTTTGACCACATATATTTTACGGCATCAAAATTTCCAAAGATAATAGCGTATAACATGGGATCTAGTGAACTGATTCTGCGGGCTAAACTATATGGCGTGAATTCTTCTTGAAAATTTGTAAATTTGCGTAGAATTGCTAAATTTCCTCCAGCTGCAGCAAAGGAGCGAACAGTTTGGCCACAGCCATCTTTAGATTCTATATTTTCGTTCATGTTGATGAGGCAATCATAGTATTTTTCTGCTCCAAAGAAGGCCGCTATATGTATCGGAAAAGGTCGAAGACTAACCAACTTAGGATATACATAATCTGTCGGTCTTTGAAGGCATAAATCAGGACTCGGATAATTTGAAAGGATTGCAGCTAATTCATCTGCATTATCTTCAATTATACATTGAAATATTCGATTTGAATCTTCATTACTGTAAGAATCTGTTTCTAAACTCCTCAATCGTATTGGTCTCGTAAACGAAAAAGAGGATTTGACGCAGTCAAATCCTTTCTCTCAAAAAGTGGACTTTACATGGCAAAATTCAAATGCATGTAAGGTCCACTTTGATCAGTTTCAGGATGGAATTGGAGGCCATGAGGTACTGACATTGCATCAGTATCTCATAGCCTCCAATCCCTTCAAAAAATATTCGGCCAAAGTTTCTCCCATAATTAATGAGAATGAAAGGGTAAGAGGCATATAGGGTCACTATATACCTCTTACCCTTTCATTTTCATTTGGAGGTCAACAAATTTGGAGTTAATTGCAAACAATTAACTCCAAATTTGTTTATGTTAAGGAAGGAATTGGAGGGTAAGAGGTACATAGTATGAATAGTACTTTACCCTGCAATTCCTTCTCGAAAGTTCCAAAAACTTTGGGTTAATTGCAAATATTAACCCAAAGTTTTGGGAACTTTCAAAGTGGAGATGGAAGGCTTTGGGGTATACATTAATATAATATACCTCAAAGCCTTCCATCTCCACTACAAATGGGAGAAACTTTGTCCGAAGAGTTTAACATTCGGCAAAGTTTCTCCATCTTTCAATGTAATTGCTACCTGTGAGGTACTGATTTGAAGTCAGTGCTTCACAGGTAGCAATATCCAAAAATTTAAAAACTTTTATCAGTTCGTTAGAGAATAGAGCCTCTAGGTAACTGAACCAGAATCAGTGCCTAGGGGACTCTAGTGATCTATATAAATCTGAGAAACTTGAGGAAATTGTTCGACATTTCCTCAGTTTCTCAGCAATTTAGCGAGGAATGTTCGTTATCGTGTAGATATTTAATAATATATACATGATAACAAACATTCCCCGCTAAAGATGTAAAATCTTATAAAGAAAAAATTGCAAAAGAATAACAAATTGCAAAAAATTTTATATGAAACTGAACCTTATGAGGTAGTGATTCAAGATCACCGCCTCATAAGATTCAGTTTCAATCTCAAGTATCTCAAAAGTAAGGCTCTATTTTTTGCCATGTAAAGTGTCATTTTTCTGTCAAACCATTTTTATCGTTTTCGTTTACAACATTGGAGGACCTAATTTCCTGATAAACTCCATTAAATTTTTAAATCAAAAGATTTCGAGATTTTCCAAAAGTGACAATTAAATTAACTCTTTTGCGTTATCAGCAATAAAATAGCAGAATAATCATGTGTGTGTGTCTGTGTTGTTGAATTTAGCAAGATATTTATTTAATAATTCATTTGATAAAATTTTCATTGGATGATTCTGGCAACACAGTTCTTGAGTTGATTTCTCTAACCCCTTTGTCAAATAGATTATGAATGGAGAAGGCAGAATAGAATTGATGTTAACGTACAATTCCAACAAATACTATTATGTGTATTGCCTATGAGAAGTCTATTATTTCTTTTGTGTCTTAGAAATGTTCTTGAGAGCCAGACAAGAAAAATAATGCTTGATAAAACCAATATTTAATAAGAAAACAATGTAAAATAATGCATGCAATCGTTATTATTATTTTGATGAAACTAAATCAAATAAATCTTTCCTAATTTGTTTCTTGGGAGGAAGTTCTCTTAAATATTTAAGAAGATGTTCTTTTCCTCCAGGAAATAGATTTATATCCGCACCACGTTGTATCAAGTAAAATGCAATTTCAGGATGATAATAAACTGTATAAAATAGTGGTGGTCTCTTAAATTTTGCAGTGTTTAAACTATTTGGATCTGCACCATAATCAAGAAGAAGTTTCACTGCATATAGATCTGCGTGAATTTCGCTATAATAAGGATCATATAGGTAGCCGCATTTCATATGCAAAATTGTAGCATAATCATACCCAATTGCATTTGGATCTGCACCACATTCCAAGAGAGCCTGAAAAGCATTGATATTTTTGACTTTGAAAATTGGTGTGCAATTATTAATTGAAAAAAAATAAATCAAAAAAAATATATTTTTGAGGGGAAGTTTATAGATTAAGTAGTTGTAAACTTTGCTTTAGATTTATTGTTTTTAATAACCCATTCAAGCATCGAAGATAACAATTTCATTATGTGATAATTTGGTATTTATGTCACATCCATGGCTGGTAAATAATTTGATAAGTTTCTTGTATTCATCAACTGTTGCATGATTTGTACTTTTCATATAATGTAAAGGGCAATTTCCTTTTTCGTCAATTTCACTTGCATCAAAACCATGATTAAGTATATATTCATAATTATCATAATATTTGGTCTCCAATGCAGCTCTGGTATCAAAAAATATGCTATTCTTTGATGATTCATCCATTGAATCAAAAAGAACACGAAAGTATTTGAATCCAAAAATCTGGCATCTTTCTGGTTGAAAATTAGTAATGCGATCTTTAAATCTTTCCATTATTATATCAACAATTTCTTCAGTTACTTCCCCTTTATCAAATGCATTGATGAGATTAGTAAATAACGAATTCTGATTTAATTTTCCAATGTCATCAATTTTGTCAAGTAATTTCAAAGCAAGATCTCTATCTTTTGTCTTTGTTACAATTCGCTCAATTATTTGTCCTTCTATGATAGCTTCTTTCTTCAATACACAGCCAACGCTTTCAAGCATGTTTATATATTTTAGATTTCCTGCGTAGTGTATTGGGTCTATCATATCAAATACTTTCAGAAAACCTTTTGTGTTGTAAACTTTTTCAAACATTTTTGATGTTTTGAAAAAACTCCAGTGATTATATTCAGGAATATCTTTGAGATCTATATAGTTATCTAGAAGATGTCCAACTAAAGCAGCATTTGAATCTAAGATTGCACTTGTGCATATATCCTTAAGCGGCATTTTGATATCATTTTGTTTCTTAAAAATTTCAAATAATTCTGGTGAAAATTCTGCTATAAAATATTTGTCTGGCACATATTTTGCTCCTTTCATTAATAAGTACTTCAATACATCAAATTTTTTCGCTTGTGCCGCGCACATTGCTGCTGTCTTTTTATCTCTTGTTGAGACATTGATGTTGATACCTTTATCGAGAAGATATTTAACAATGTCTAAATGTCCTTGTGTCGCTGCTTCAACAAAACAATTGTATCTCCTGTTACCATTTTTATAAGTTGCACCTGCTTCGATTAATGCTTTAACACATGATAAAGAACCTGATCTTGCTGCATAAACAATTGCAGTAAATCCTTTTTTAGTAATATCATCTGTATCAAAACCAAGTTTGATAAGATACTTAACAACATCAACAGATCCTGCAGCTGCTGCATGCATTAAACAATTCATTTCGATAATTGTCATATAAAAGTAATCTTCGAATTTGGGATATTGTTCATAAAGAAATTTGACAACATCAATATACCCTGATGCACAAGCTGCATGAAAATAAGGTCTAAGTTCGTATTCTTCTCTACTTAGTGAGAAATTATAGCCTTTTGACCAAATGTATTTGATACAATCAAAATTTCCATAAATTATGGCTAACATCATTGGATCAATTGTAAGTTTGGTACCTGGAAAAGGGTAAGATAAAATATACATTGAAAAATCTGAAAATTTCCGCAAAATAAACCCATGATTAAGTTTGTTATAAATTATCATTCATAACATAAAATGGTTTATGTCTGTTTTTAGATTTTGAATATGACTGAATCAAATTGTAACTGAAATTGAAATCTCTTCCTTTCTATCTATTGTATGAGATCTCATCCTTCTCCAGCGTTATTTAATTTTAAGAACAAGAGAAAAAAAATCCATGTATTTTTGGGTTTTACGTCTTAATGATACATATTTTAAAAAACATGAATAAGAAAGATGATTTTTTATTTAACAATTCAAATGTTATGTTTTCATTGGTTAATGCGAGCAACACCACACTTGATGGCAGCTTGAGCAACAGCCTTTGAGACAGTTTCTTTGATTCTCTTGTCGAATGGGTTAGGAAGTATGTAATCTGGGTTGAGTTCTTCGTCTGAGACGAGTGAAGCGATTGCGCGTGCTGCGGCGATGTTCATTTCGTTTGTGATGCGTGATGCGCGGACATCGAGTGCACCGCGGAAGAGAGCTGGGAAAGCGAGAACGTTGTTTATCTGGTTAGGGAAGTCTGAACGACCTGTGCCAACAACAGCAGCACCAGCAGCCTTTGCGAGGTCTGGCATGATTTCTGGTGTTGGATTTGCCATTGGGAATACAATTGCTTTGTCAGCCATCGATTTGACCATGTCCTCTGTGAGTGTCTTTGGTGCAGAAACACCAATGAAGACGTCAGCACCCTTGATGACTTCTGCAAGTGTACCTTGTTTAAGTTCTGAGTTTGTGATCTCTGCCATCTCAACTTTGATGTCGTTCAAGCCAGAGCGGCCTTTGTAAATGGCACCTTGTCTGTCAGTGAGGATGACGTTCTTTGGATTGACACCGACAGCGATGAGGAGCTTGATGATAGCGATACCTGCAGCACCAGCACCACTTGTGACAACTTTGATCTCTTCGATCTTCTTTCCAACAATCTTGAGTGCGTTGAGAAGAGCAGCGAGTGTAACAATGGCTGTGCCATGCTGGTCATCGTGGAAGATTGGAATGTCGCAGATCTCTTGGAGTTTCTTCTCGATTTCGAAGCAGCGAGGAGCAGAAATATCTTCAAGGTTGACACCACCAAATGAACCTGCAAGTAGTGAAACAACTTTGACAATATCGTCAACACTCTTAGAACGAACGCAAAGCGGGATTGCATCTACATCACCGAAGCGTTTGAAGAGTAATGCTTTGCCTTCCATAACTGGCGTGCCTGCTTCTGGACCAATATCACCTAATCCAAGAACAGCTGTGCCATCTGTAACAACAGCAACTGTGTTCCAGCGGCGTGTGAACTCGTATGAGAGATCTGGATTCTTCTGGATCTCAATGCATGGCTGTGCAACACCTGGTGTGTATGCAAGTGACAAATCTTCGCGATCTTCAACTTTGCAGCGAACAACTGTTTCAATCTTGCCGCGCCATTCCTTGTGCGCGGCAACTGAGAGAGATGCGTAGTCTTTCTTAACTGACATGTGCTAAAATGAACTAATGATTTTAGTTCTCAATTAGATTCATAGACAGTAGGTCGGCAATTGAGAAAACTCATTGAATAATACTTATCTCCTTTCAATCTTGATTTTATCAAATTAACTGCATAATTTTGATGTTCATACTTCATTGATTAAAAAACTTGATTTTGCCTTATATCAAAATTTTCTCCATTCAAAAATTTTAAGTCAATTCAATTTTGGGAAACCCATCATAGCACAAATACATTATATTTATTTCGCTCATAAAAAATACTCGATTTTTGTAATTTTTGTGAATAAAATTTTCCCTTTCATTCCCTTTTTCCTTTCCGAACATTCGTTTTATCCATCGTCAGAAAATGAAATTATATGTTTGTGATGCATCTAGCAATACTATTTGAGGTGTTTAAAATTTGTTTTGGTTTTGAAAATTCAAAAATGCGTTCAATTGATAGACAAAAATATGAAGAATATATCTGCAATTAGCAAGTGATAAATAATTTTCAGAAATAACAAAATAATATTGAGCAGAATAACCATAAGAAATTAATTTATGTGGCAATGATAGAATTTGATCATATAAATATTCATAAAAATGCATATACAAATATACTATATTCATCTTTCTGTATTAATCAGTCTTTTTGATCCTCATTTTTTTTAACCGAATATATTTCGCCAATTACAATTGAAAATTATCATACACATACCAAAATATAAATATTAGAGAAGCAAATGATCAATGACATATCAAATAATAAAATATCAGAAATTTAAAATAAAATTAAGTGATTACATATGGATAATAAATTTACTTGGTCATAATTTTGATAGTTATCCAATTTAAAATAGCTTTATAACATACCCCTTTTTTTTGGTGAAATTTTGATGGTTTGGTGGTCACAGAAACGTGACTATTGAATGGAGGAACCTAATTCAGGCTGATAATGGATATATATATAATTAATTCACCAAAAAAAAAGGATATGTTAAACAAAAGACAATTTATCAATAATAAACAAAACAATATATATAAAAAAACAAAATCATTTGAGGAGTGGTGCTTCTAAACCAACTTCCTCCATCATAACATAAGGATCAGGTAATTCGTCAATTGCAATGCCTACGAACCTCTCAACAGTGTTGACAAGTGTAACAGGCATGATCTTGCAGTGTTTTTCAAGTGGTTCAGAGAGATATTGTTGCATAATAACAATATTTGGCCTCAAAACCGACAACATTGATCCGAATTCGCTCATTTTAGTGATGAACGGGTCGGTTGTCATCCAAGGACTGAACTGATTCGACTCTTTTGCCGGAATTTCCTTTCCATCGTACTGTTTCGGGGCTGGAGGTGGCAAACTCTGCACGACTTCGAAGCATCCATCTATATCCAACATGACGGATACCTGTGTGCATCCTTTGCTGCAACCTTCCAAGAATTCTTTGATAAATTTGAGAGCTCTTACTCTGTGCATCTTTGTATTATCAGAGTTGCCATATACAATCAATGTATACGATCCTGTGCTTGATAAAATGATTGCATCGTCATTTCCGCAAAACAATGGAGAAATTTTCTCCAAAACTCCAACATCCTGATCAGTTTGGCTTCGTACGATGTCAGTACCATCCAAAGCGCAGTACACAATTGTACCTCCGAAGAACTTTCTTGACAATATTCTTCCGCCATCTTCGGATGGAGGGAAAAGCCTCAACGGAATGGACGATTCGTACATCTCAATGATCTTCTGTTGGCAGATGGTCGTCGCTTCCTCAAAATCAGAGATCGCGCCCATGTTTTCTAAGTGGAATAAAACATATTTCATGTCATCGTAAACGAAAACACAGGCGTGTATATCCAACTTGATGTAGACACCTTCGGAAGTCACACCGTTTATTATCTTTGACGTACAACCGCTGGACATAGTCAATAAGTCCGAAATTCTGGAGAAAAAGAACTCATGGGCCTTGGACGGTGGTTCCCCTTTGGACATGAACAGCATTGTGTAATGTTGGCCGATCAACTGTTCAGGTTGGTATGAGAACATTTCCGAAATACAGCGAGAAAAGGCCAAAATAGAGTTGTGGTCGTTGATAATGATGAACGGAGTGTTCGTTGAGTTCAGGATATCAAAGATTGGGGACCCGTTCTCCCATGGAAGGACTCCTGTCTTAGATCCAATTATATATTCGACCAAACATTGGTTTTTGGTTATGAATATGGGGTCAAGATCTAATATCAGACGTCCTAGTTGCATTTTAAGTGAGTCTGTCTTTACATATCTGCTCCAAAAGACAAATGGCAAAATTAAAATTGCAACAACGAAGGAAAATATGGCGAAATTGCAGATGCAATCCATCTGTACGAGTTTCTCATTCATTCTATCATACAAATATGCCCAAATAATCAAGGATTTCGTGTATGTACGTTGGAAATATATATGGACAGCGTTTTTTGCAGGGTCTGACACCAGAGTCGATATATTCATTGATATGTGGTGAGTTATGTAAGCAATAATTCTATGTAGAGCTCCAAGAGAACCTGTATTGTAATAATCATGGAAAGAAATGTTTTCTTTGGGCCCTTTGAAGATGGTATGTGTTGCATTGTATATCTGTGGTGCATTGATGTACGTTCTATTGAATTGTGTACAATAATTCTGGATATCATCGAAATACTGTATTGCTTCTTGAATTGACTGCCTGCAAGTATTGACATCCTTCTTCCATGCAAGTCCCACACTGGATAAAGTGATCGCTGCCTGTAATTGCATCCTTTGGATTCCAATAATCGTATTGTGGATGGCGAAAGCTTCGTAATAGTAGTCGAATATGAGTTCCCAGCAGATAGTCATGCCAACGCAATAGACAATCATTACTCCTACCGACCAAGAAATCTTTCTTATCAAAGATGAGAGGGAAAACTCTTCTACTTCATTGGAAAACTCTTCTATTTCGCATCCTTCTTCGAAGACCTTTGGTCTGAAGTACTTTTCACATGCTTCTGACACTTCTTTCAGTGAAGAATATCTAAACCAATAAACAACGAAGGGATCAAGCATCAAAGTGATGAACAGAATGAAAATACAGTTCCGTGTGTTTGTACTTGATATACTGGAAGGTCCTATTGTGTCAGAACTGTAGCTGTCAAGATAATCCAAACATTTTCTGAAGGCATTCAAAATTTTCAATGTGATCACTGAAAAAGAAATTGCTCTATTTTTGAATTCTTCCACGAGCGTCGAATTACTTGGATCGTCATAGTTCGATAGAGGGATATTCTCTGTAGCCAACAAGGAGTAGTACATCGTCATGGATTTGGCCGAAACGTTGGAAAATTCGGTTTTATTATCTTCTACTGACTGATAATCGATAATGTTGTCATTTATCAGGTCTCTGATGCTTGAAAGTGAAGGATCCGTTGAAAAATAGCTATTCTGGATCAAAAATTTCCTCATATTTATCACAACGCTTTCAATTGTTGTATTTAGGCGTCGTAGTAAGGTTTCTATGGACGTGATGGTTGTTTTATTGTTGGTAACTACTTGAATCATCGATTCCAAACTTAATAAGTCGTATAAAGTTTGATTTGTCGAATAACCCATAGTTATCGAGAAATCCTGCCACGCTTCTGATATATTAGCGATGTTCAGAGCGATATCTATGAAGGAATTCATGTACTTTGTTTTAGTTTTGATCGAAATCGGGTAGTAGATACAAGTTCCGAGGAAAACAAGGTATACAAGTATATCTAGAGAGAATATGAACTTCGATTTCTTCGTCAAAGGCTTCTTTACGTGCATTCTTATATTAGATTTAAAATTTATTTCTCTTACAGCTTGTTTCGCCACGTAATCTTCTATTTCCTCGTCTCCAAAGAACTTCCTAACAATTCTATCCGGTGATTGCTGTATAAATGCGGCATATCTGTAGTGTAAAGTCGTTGCTTTGAATCCGACCGTCTGAAAAGTGTCATTCTTCTGTAAAAGTGTGACATTGTCTATGAAATTTGACTTCAATTGCTTGATCATGTCATTATTTGAGAAAAAGTAATGATATGATTGAAAATTGAGCGTGAAATTGATGAAACATTTATTCAGCTCTATCAATGTGTTCATTCCTTGCTTTAGTTTCCCTCGAATCATATAATCCCAAAATTTTGTTGCAGCTGTTTGATAAATCTGATATTGCGTGATTAGTTCGTTGTTCTGTGGTAAAAAGGAGTCAAGATCTTGCTTGGAAAGTGCATGGATCAGTTCAAAAATAAAATATTTTTGCATTGAATTGATTTGTTTGCACATATTAAGGGAGAGTAATATGTGTTTTGTATTGAATATGTTTTCTGGTGTCTCCCCCGCTAAAATTTTGAGAAACTGGAAACATGATAAAAGATCTAGTCTTGTAGAGGTTTCTATCAATGGTTCAAGTGTTTGTATTAATTCTTTGGATACCATATTTGATAGTACAGCTTCGGTAATGAGATTTAAACAGCCTGTATCGTCAATCGGAATTTGATGAGTATAATTGAAGTTTGCGAGTAAAGTTTTTGATCGTTTCTCTAATAAAGCATATGAAACACCAAACGCGACCACGAAAAGTGCAAGTCCGTAAAAGAAAATTTGATTTTGTTTTCCTTTGTTGGAAAAAGCAATACAAAATGGGAGAACAATCACATGAGTTGCATCTGCACCTATAGCTAATGATGTGTCGCTATGTGAAACGAAAGGATGTCGATACATATTTATTATATCATAAATTGAATAAACAGCGTAAATTCCGGTAAGAAAATACTGTATTAGACTTATTTGAAAAAAGTACATTAATGTTATGTAAACAGCATCAACTAAACCATGAAAAATGAAGTGAAAATCCGGAAACAAACGAGTAGGTAAAAAAGATCGCGATAAAACTGGATTTTTGAATATAATTGGAGAAATTAAGATAGTAAACGAAAGTATTAATGCAAGGATAACAAGTTCAAAAAAGATTGAAAAAACTTGAGAGAAAGGAGAGTTTGTAATATCAATGGACTGTAGCTGTATGCCCACAAAAATCGCTTTTTGATAGAAAAACATGTTTGGAACAAACAAAAATAACAAACCTCTTGTTCTTAGAAAAGGCCTGGATGTATGCCTTGCATTTGTAAATGTTAGGTATAATATGAATGTTGCAAATGCAATGGCAATGAAAAATAATGTTGAAATGTATTCATAAAATTTGGAATATTTCAATGAATTTGCATCATTAACATAAGAAAGAGCGGCATATAAGAGTTTGATGAGCTTTTGGTTGGTGTTAGAATCCGATGGATTAAGAATTATTGGTATATAAGAAGTTAACCAACATTGAACGTAAGAAAATATAACGAGAGCTTTAGATACGAACTCGAAAATGGGCTCTTCGTTAAGGATTGATGTAAAATAATAATATCGCTTTGGGTATGATGACGGATCTATTCGAGAATTCTCTAGATCCATCATTCTCCCAAATTTGAAAAATTACAATTTTTAAGTAAAAAAGCCGATTTTATTATAAATTAAGCGATGAGTAAATTCAAACAAAAACTAATCCAAAAACATGCTTTCAAAAAAGCGGTTATGTAAAACCAAAATTTGTAATCATTTTGTTCAGAATTTATCTACACATATATTTTCAAAAGGGTGGATTTAATGTGCAATTGAATTTTTTTGAATATACCAAAGCAAAAATTGTATCATTGATTAATACAATGATAGAAAATACTTTTTTATTTGAATTTATTTTTTAATTCAATTTAATTCTGAGAGGTTAAAATTTTCTATACAGTAGATTCAGGAAATAAAATCAAATCCTATAGCAATTATTAAATTTTTTTCGAATTTATTATGAACTGTTGTTCCATATTAAGCTCTGTCAAAATGTAAGCTATTCAATTGTATCGTCGGGGAAAGTATCACAAATCTATCAATTTTTTTGTAAAAGTATACAAAAACATATGGTGTTCAATTAGTTTATAATAATATAAATATTAAGATTATCCAAAATAAGAAAAACTAGGTTTTGAGAACACTTTTGAGATGATAATCAAAATATTTTGATTGAAAAATAATATATTATTTATCAGATATAGAATGGATTTTTTCAAATTTAAAAATTCTGAAAAATAAACAGTTTTGTAAAGTAAAAAAAATGAACGAAAACTCGAGACCTCGTATTCCAAATGAATGGGTAAGATATATGTATGAAAAACTTGAAAGTGGTGAGTAAGGATGTCAATTTGGAAGAAAAGTGAGAAAATTCCTAAAATGCGAAAAATGAATTTTCCAAACGTACTTTTTTATCTCATTTTTTTGATTTTGAAAAAAATTTGGAGAGAAGAACTCTTCGTTTTTGAATTTTATCACGATGGTTTTAAAGTATATTAGACACATGTATTGGTATTACTATTTTTGTATATTTTGAGAGAAAATCCCTAAAAAGTGAGAAAATCTAAGACGGTTTGAGAAAATATATAAACTATTGAAAATTTGAATTAAACTTCTAATTTGGAAAAAAGAAATTTGGAAAGAAGAAAATTCAAAAATCGAGATTTAGACTCAGCATCAAATGGAGAACAAAATGTTTCTTCATATGAAGGAAAAAAATTTTTTGTGAAGAAATAGAGTTTTTAAAATTTTATTGTATGTAATGAAATAAACAAATATTAAAATTATTTTTTGATAACAAGAAAATTCCCAATAGAAAATATTTGAGAGAAAGAAAAAAAGAAAATTGAAAAATATTACTCTCCTTTATATTTCATGAGATTTTAAATTTATTCTCATAAAATTAACAATTTTATACGTTTAGATGAAAATAAGTGATTTTGGTTGAAATAGAAATTATTATTTGCTTACAGCTATCAAATAGATTTTTGCTATTTTGATTAAAATTTGTTAATCAAATTAATAAATTTTTTCTAAATATCTTAAATATCTGGATCACTCACTGATACAATGAATTAAACGATAAAAATAATACAAACTCAACTAAGTTTCCTGTTTTTCAACTAAAAAAAATTATGCAAATTAAATTAAATTGTTTATTCAAATATAAAACAAAGATGAAGTAATTACAGTTATCATAAACTTTATGAATAACTCTGTAATTGGTTCAGATTTTCGTAAAAATATTTTTATTAATATCGATAAGAATACGTTTACCTACTATCACAACATATCGATAAACAAGAGTAGAGTGATTTTTATCATCGAAACTTTTTAAAAGCTGTAAGCTGGAAGTAAAAATCTTGTTTTTTCTGAGTTAGTTGTAGAACTATTGATGCACGAGTTATCATTGTGATGTAGAAGGATGTCAATGTACTGACTGAAGGATATGAAGTGAATTGAATTTCATTGCATTTCAATTTGATCAAAATTTGTTGAAATGATATGAATGTGTCAACATCTGTATCACTCTCTTTCACTCCTTCCCTATTCTTTCGAGAACGAAGCTAGCTCAGCTTTCGCTGAGCGAATTGACACTTTTGATGCCCTAAACGTACATGCTCTCAAATTTATCGAAAAAAAATTATACCACCAAAACTAGTATATTCTTATTTTAAATATGATATTATCCTTAGAATCCACACTAGAATATATTTAAATCAACTTTTAAAAAAGTTCGAATCCTGCGCGTCTCACTTTTTAAATTTTCGAAAAGGAAAATTATATTCTCCTAAAATGAAAACAATTTTCCGAATTGACATCCTTATGGTGAGTTAACATACGCAACAGTTTTGAAAAAAGTTCCATATTCTTATCAAAATGTTACAATTTTCAAACAAATTTCAAGAAATACTCTCAAAAAAGCATTCAAAGAAATCGGTGGTACACCAAAAATTAAAAGTGGTCCTCCACAAGAGGAATTAACTCCAGAGTCTCATCACACTTTTCAATGCTCGATTTTTAAAAACTGTTTAAAAATGGAGCTTATATTGAAATAGTGTAGAGACTAAAAATTACCACAGACTATTTCAGAGGATTGAGTTGCCACTCAATCCTCTGAAATAGTCTGTGGTAATTTGCAAAATTAATTTTGAAGGTTCAGAATTCTTATGAAAATTACAAATGTGGGGTTCAAAAATTGTATTGGACTCTCAATATGAATCCAAAACAATTTCAACTCAGTTACAATGCAGTTATTAAGGCAGCAAAATTTCTGGGAATTTACAAAGAAAAAGATAAAAGTAATCCAAAAGCATATTATGTGGATTATGAAGCAATTGTAATAAACAGAAATTCATCAAAAGTGACAGCTCTCAATTTTTTGACATTTGTAAATTCTAAATTGAATGAGAAAAATGAAATAATACTAAGCATAATACAATATTCTAGATTTAATTATAATTAGGAAAAAGTTAGTTTTGAGAGTACTTTTCATAGGCATATAGAATGAAATCTTCTGAAAAATAATATCACATAAACTCATATTATTTTCTAATATATAACTATTTTATATAAAAATCAAATTCAATGATCTTAAAAGCGAAGGATAAACCTCAAAATTTACGAATATAATGAGTGGGAATAGGCGTAAAGCAAAAATTGATATTTCATATGGTTTTATGATAGATAAGCATTATATTCCCACTCATTATATTCGTAAATTTTGAGGTTTATCCTTCGCTTTTAAGATCATTGAATTTGATTTTTATATAAAATAGTTATATATTAGAAAATAAATGAGTTTATGTGATATTATTTTTCAGAAGATTTTGTGTTCTTCTTCAAAATTTTATTTTTTATTAAAAAGAATCTTTACAAAATATACATTTACTTTAATTAATATTTAAAAACGTGCTCTATCAAAAGTTCCAAAAATTCAATATTTTAGCTTTTCTGAGGTGTCACTTTTGATGAATTTCTGTTTACAACACAATTCTTCCAAATACAATCTGGCATGTGGATATTCATTTTTTGAAAGAACCTGAAACTCTACCGGTTTATGGAATAATTGATGACAAAAGTCGTTATTTGTTAGCATTGAAATTGCTTCGTAACAAAAGTTCAACAGAAACTTCAAAAGTGGCAATTGCAACAGTTCAAAAATATGGAGCACCTTTCTGTTTCTGGTCAGATAACGGTAAAGAAAATGAGGGAGAGTTCACAAAATTTTTGAGTACTTATGACATTCAAATCAGAAAATCAGCTCCATACATGCCACGTCAAAATGGCAAAATTGAACGCCTCTGGCCATCACTGGACAAAAATGCTCCAAAGTCTTCAGAATTTGAGAGCATCAATCAGGAATTGGAAGAATTCAGGCAAAAATACAATGACATGCCACATGGCGCTCATCCAAAAATTGGAGTTCGACCATACATTCCAAGAGAGGTTTACAACAAATTTAAGAAATGGACCAAGGATGATAAACCGCTCTGGAAAAAATGTGTTAATAAGCAGTGGGAAGTTGAAGAGATTCCAAACTATTGAAATATTCTATATTTTTTTCAAAAATTCTCATTCAAATTTGAATTTGGTTTTCAAAATTATGAATAAACATTATTTTTATTACACTTGATTTTTAGCTCTGAAGAATCAAAAGAATTTAGCGAGAAAGAATATGCAGCTCACATAGGGGTAGATAAAGATATATCTCGAAAAAAATTGAATTTATTGTAAAGAATGAAGAAGTTCATTTTAAGATTGAGTTGATTTTCAACCAAAACGAGAGAGCATGCAGGCAAATGAAATTCGAAAAGTGAAAGGAATGACATATGCAAAAGAAAAGATTCAAATAACGCAAGCGAAATATAGATCAGTTAAAATCAGAATAAAATTTCGATCTTTTCTACAGGGAACTAAAGGCTATGAGGCACTAATATATAATCAGTGCCTCATAGCCTTTAGTTTGTTATTAAAACGAGAAAACTTGTTCGAAATGATAAACAATTTGCGAACAAGTTTTCTCGTTTTAAGGAGGGAATTGTTCCTTATGATGCATACATTATAAATATATACATCATAAGGAACAATTCCCTCTAGATAGCTGGGAAACTTTCTCTAAATAACTTATCATTTGGAGAAAGTTTCCCAGCTATCTACTGGGAACTAAAGGCTATGAGGCACTAATATATAATCAGTGCCTCATAGCCTTTAGTTTGATATTAAAAACGAGAAAACTTGTTCGAAATGCGAAATGATTGCGAACAAGTTTTCTCACTTCAGCGAGGGAATTGTTCCTTATGATGCATACATTATAAATATATACATCATAAGGAACAATTCCCTCTAGATAGCTGGGAAACTTTCTCTAAATAACTTATCATTTGGAGAAAGTTTCCCAGCTATCTACTGGGAACTAAAGGCTATGAGGCACTGATTATATATTAGTGCCTCATAGCCTTTAGTTTGTTATTAAAAACGAGAAAACTTGTTCGCAATGCGAAATGATTGCGAACAAGTTTTCTCTTCAGGAGGGAATTGTTCCTTATGATGCATACATTATAAATATATACATCATAAGGAACAATTCCCTCTAGATAGCTGGGAAACTTTCTCTAAATAACTTATCATTTGGAGAAAGTTTCCCAGCTATCTACTGGGAACTAAAGGCTATGAGGCACTGATTATATATTAGTGCCTCATAGCCTTTAGTTTGTTATTAAAAACGAGAAAACTTGTTCGCAATGCGAAATGATTGCGAACAAGTTTTCTCACTTCAGCGAGGGAATTGTTCCTTATGATGCATACATTATAAATATATACATCATAAGGAACAATTCCCTCTAGATAGCTGGGAAACTTTCTCTAAATAACTTATCATTTGGAGAAAGTTTCCCAGCTATCTACTGGGAACTAAAGGCTATGAGGCACTGATTATATATTAGTGCCTCATAGCCTTTAGTTTGTTATTAAAAACGAGAAAACTTGTTCGCAATGCGAAATGATTGCGAACAAGTTTTCTCTTAAGGAGGGAATTGTTCCTTATGATGCATACATTATAAATATATACATCATAAGGAACAATTCCCTCTAGATAGCTAGGAAACCCTAAATTAACTATTAATCTTTGAGATATTTTTTATTGAGGTTAATACGTTTTTCTAAATAATTAAAATGTAAAATTTTGATTATGAACTCATCTCTAATATTTTGTCTCTTTAATATATTTGAATCATGATCTTTGAGAAGAGTTCTCAAAAGTATTCACAAAAGCTATTTTTCCTTGAAATTTAAAAATCCTGTTTATCATATATTACCGAATTCAATTCCCTACATATTTCAAAATATTCTATGAACATTTCAATTTTTGAAAAAAAAACATATTTTTTCCAAATATATTTATTATCATATTTCTAATAATATTTCCTAAAGTGTCACTTTTACTTCCTCGACGATTATTTCCCTCTCAAAAAATTCAATAGCTTACATTTTGACAGAACTTAATATGTAACATTACTGTGCATGTGTTGGGTTGTAATTGTTTTTGCCGTTAATAAAAATAGCGACTGTGTAATCGACATCGAATTCTCCTTCTTGGAGACCAATTTCTTTGACTATGAAGCCATTTTCAGAAGCAACACGGAATAAAACTCTTGGATCCATAACGTGAAGGTAAGATCCGGTAGTTTTTTCTGGTTCATTTCCTCCAGCATGGAATTTGAAATCAAAGATCTCTCCTGGCCACTTTTCACCCTTAGCATAGTTTGCATTGTATGTATCAGAGAAATCTCTGTTTGCAAAATGGAATGGAGAGGCAGTAAGAATGAAAAATCTTCCTCCAGGAACAAGCCACTTGGCTGCACGCTTGAATGTCTCTTCTACATCCTTTGGATGGAAGAAATGGAAGACTCTTGACATATGAATCGCACCAATTGAATTTTCTGGGAAATCAAAGTCGTAAGGAATGACGCCAAGACGGAGATATAGCTTTTCTCTGTCTTCTTTAGTTAATTGAGGACTCTTGGCAATGATATCCAGGTGCTTTTGGTCAATTTCATTTGCAATTACTGTGGCTCCAGCTTTTATGGCAGCAATACTTGCAGCACCATAAGCTGCTCCACCATCGAGAACTGGGTACTTGCATGTGGCTGCGTAGTCAACAAATTTCTTTGTGATTCCAAGAATTCCTTGTGTAGCGTAGCCCATTTGGTTCAATGTTGTGATTCTACCATCTGGAGCTGGTGCTGGTATATCGTGGTCAGGGATCTTTTCGAGATCTAAGGTAGATGCCTGAATGCCGAATTTGCTTTGCATAAAAAAAATGAATTGATTTTCAGAGAGTTATCAAATTCATCGTAATAAATGTGACAATTGTAAAATCATAAAAAAATAAATTAATGTAAATGATATACTGAATTGGATTTTCAATAAAATTCGTTCACATTTCAATTTTTTGAATTTTGATTTTGGAAAATTCAATTCATCGTTTTACGGACCAAAATCATTATCAAACGATTTGCTAATAAAACATGTACCAAGATGATCAGCGGGTACAGCTGTGTTTATTGTTTATTATCATGATTTTAGGCAAAATATTTTCTATTGAAGTAAACAGTATTACATTGCTATTCTGCAACTGAATCATCAAGAAAATTCATTAAAATCAAAAACGTTATTGGTTAATTTTGAATGTAAAATTTAAACTTTCAAATTTTGAATTGAAATTCAAAAATATGAAAAGTGACACATAATTGAAAGAATTATTTTTATGGATTGTGAGAGTGATTTTACATTAGTATTTTGATTTTAATAAATTTTATTGTTCATAAGATAATGGTTAATTGCAATAGTAAATTTTATAAGCTCACAAAAAATAATCCAAACCCGCAGTTCTCAATTGAAAATCTTCATAAAAAATCATATTAATGAGAGAAAATACTTTAAACATTCACAATTGATGTTTATTATTTACCAAATATGATGTTACTCATACCATTAAAAAAAAAGTAAGTTTTATCATATCGTTATACTTGTTTATCAAACTATTTTCTTCTGTAGTTAAGATAAAGATGAGTTATAAATTTCAAATTTATAGTTCAAACAATTAAATTTACAAAAATATGAATTTTTTCTGTTTTTACTTAAATAATAGCGTTACAACAAGCTATATAATCTATGGCAAGAAAGTTCTATTTCTGATATTAATTGCAAAAAAAATATTATATGAGATCCTCTTATTTTTAGAAACTCCCGAGTTTATTGAACAGAATTCCATTCAAACAACATCACTCAATAAATTTCACAAAGATATCTATCTACGACTAACTGTATCTCTCTCTCAAATATTGAAATCTAAAATTTTGATGACATCTGTGAACAATTTTTTGGTCGAAGCACATATGTTCAGCTAATAAAGAAATACTTTTATAATTTCAAAATCACGAGTCCAAATCTTCAGAAAAATTGTGAGTTTTGCTTTCAATTTTATGAAAAGTATAATTATTTAACTTTTTATTTGAAAAAATGCCAGCGTCTTTGAAAAAAAAGACTACATTTATGATGTAATTATAATAGCTTGCTAATTCATTTTATAACTGATTCTCAATTCAAAATACTTAAAAATTGAAAAGAAAATCATTTTACCAATAATGTCTGAAAGCATAGTTGGGATAGACCTGTCTACACATAACATTTATGCCACTTATATAGGAAATACTAGAAGTGAACGAAACACCATTTTACCAATTTGGTTTCAGGGTGAAGTATCATTTCCAGCATATCTTTTAGTCGATGAAAATGGAAATAAAATTATTTCAAATAATCTTAAACGGCAAACCCAAATTTTAGCTAAAAGTGACAGGGAAAATTGCTCGGTTCTACATTCAAAATAAATTTCATTAATTTTTACGTACATATTAAGGTACTTATCTTCTACATATATAATCTTCATTAGATATATACATGATAAATAAAAGAGTAGGTGCCAAAAGTGCTTACTCTTAAACAACCGTCGGATTTCCGGGTGAAATCGTGACACACTTTCGTCTTTCGTAGGCAGTGGTGGTTGTTACAAAAGGTAACTTCGAATGTAGCGTGAAATCTGCAAAAAAAATTCTGAAATTTGAATGGAGAACACAAAAATTGAATAGTTTACGTCAATAAAAAAGAGAAAAATGAAGCCAATGTGTCTCGAACCTAGGACTTAGAGCAGCAATCCCACTGTTTATCCCATTACACTACATGCATCTCTCACCTCAGTGAATGAGATCAACTATATGATAACCTTTTCCCCATTATATTCTTGTGGAAAAGTGACAAATAGCAACTTTGACCCTCTCTCATAAATAAAATTCATAAAACATTAAAAATCAAAAAATTAGATGAACCTTGGCAATTAAACTTTATTAAATAATAGTTGTTTATAAATTATATTATCATTTAATATTATTTTGATAATGAAGATTTTATTTTGCAATAATATAAACAAAATTTTTTACCTTATGAACTTTTGATGGAAATATGCAAATTTAAAATAATAAAGAAAGCCGCGAGCGAAGCGATCGGCTTAGTTCGAAGATTTTGATTCAAATCTTTGCTGATCTGTAATTCGCGGAAGCCGCGAGCGAATCGAGCGGCTTAGGTCTAAGATTTTGATTCAAATCTTTGCTTATATTCCTTAAATTCTTTATGAAACTCGCAACAGTTCCATAAAAAATTTTAAATTCTAAACTGTCGAAATTACCGATCGGTAATCACACCCTTCACAGGTGTGTCACTTTTTACAAATGTGTTACTTTTAGCTAAAATTACCCCTACTCGTACAATCATTAATTGGAAAGGTTGATTTCAAAATTACTCATGATGCATCAAATGATCCCATTATCACTATTGATAGCAAAACCTATTCACCTGTTGATTTTTTTACACAAATATTTAAACATGTCATAAAAAATTATCACGATTGTTCATTAAATGAAACAAATAAATGTGTTATTGCAGTTCCTACATTCTTTAACGATAATCAGATAAAAGCCACTGAAGGAGCAGCTCGAAGTTCAGGCTTTAATGAGGTAAAGTTCATTAGTGCCCCAATTGCCGCAGCATATGAGTTTCATCGCAACGATCCAATAGATAAAGTCAATATTTTGGTTTTTGACTTTGGTGAAAGTTCCCTTGATGTTTCCATTGTAAATATTGATGGAAACAAATTCACACTCAAAGGAAATGTTCATTCATCAGAAGTTAGTGGATCAAAAATCGATGATATATTGATGAATTATACATTAAATGAAATCAGGAAAAAGGAAGAAGATTTCGAACCAAAATCTCTCAGCAAAATGAAAATGCTGTATCTTAGGAGAGAATGCGAAAAAGCAAAATGTTATCTTTCTGTGGTGCCTGGTACCTATATTTATTTTCCTAGTATGTGTAAAAATCTAGACAGAGTTATAATCAAGCGCCATAAGTTTGAATACTTAATAGGTGATGAGATCCTTGTAAAAATGGAACATACTATTAGCAGGTTGATGAGGAATGTTGGTTTAACAGAAGAAGACATCTACAAAGTACAACTTGTTGGTGGATGTAGTAAAATTCCTATAGTTTTTGAAATTCTTGAGTAAAACTTCCCAAAAAAGGTAACCAATCCAGGAAAGTCACTAAATATTGTTGCCATGGGTGCAGCAGCATATGCCAAAAGCGTATATTTATAAGTATTATTTTACTTTGATTGATTAAATGAACACTTTCATCAAATTATATAGATATCAATTAAAATATCCTGAAATTAAATCATTATATAATATTGTTCTAACTTCATATTGGTTAAGACAGCATTAAAAATATGCTTTAGTCTAAATATTGGAAAAATGTTTTAGTATATATTTTAAACAATTGATATCGATAATGATCTAATTTTTAAAGTTTGTGATCATAATACTTGAAGGAAATATGTTATTACTTGTCCCAAAAACATTTTCATGTTTACCTCAAAAAAATCAAAAGAATGAACTTCCCTTTTTTCACTTTTGGCGGGCTTTTTTTTACAAAATTTTAGATGGGAAAGAAGAAAGGGTCCGATTCAGAAGAAGATTTTGATATGCTTGGTGATCTAGATGACGATGATGATTTTGAACTTAGCGATGATGAGCCAGCAGTTAAAAAACCAAAAGTAAAAGGAGCTCCATCTCCAAAAAAGGCTGCACCAAAAGCTGCAAAGCCAGCAAAACCGAAAAAAGAAAAGGCTGCACCAAAGATGCCATCAGATGAAGCTTTAGAGGACTCAGCAGATGAAAAATCATTCGTTGTAGATGATGACGATGACTTAGATGCCCCACCAAAGCCAAAACCAAAGAAAGAATCAAAGCCAAAAGCAAGCTCCACTAAAACAACTACAGCAGCTCCTGCTCCAAGAGTTCCAAAACCATTTACTGGAGGAGCGAGCCTAAACTTTGGTTCGAATACACATTTACAGGCTCCACGTAGAGTTGGACTTAGTAAAAACGTCCAGCCTCCGCCTCTTCATTAATATTTCAAAAAATTACTTATGTTTATTGCGAAATACTTCATGAAATCGCAAGGGATAGTCTTGACCTACGATTTTATCATTTCAATGTTTATAAAAATATACTATTTAAAGTTACATTTTCATTCAATTTTATCGGCGCGAAGCTTCTTCAATCATCGCACAGCAGGCAGGCTTAGTATTATACTGTCAAGTCAAAGTTACCGACTAATCCATACTTAAATTCAAAGAATTTACAAAATCACAGATTTTCTTGGCTCCTGTTACTCACCAAGTATCAAGAAGTCATTGCTATCAGAATCAACCTGTTATGGCATTAGGCGATAACTATTCTATGGTCACATTGTACCTTTTGGAAAATAAATAATATTTCTATTAATCAAATATGACGTCTTATCTCAGATCAATTGATTTAAAGTGATTGATATAATAAGAATTGTCAAAAATTGCTATAATATAATAACTCAAAATTTCTTTGACAACACTCTCCATAATTTTTGATCATTCTATATTTTAAATAATAGATTTTGATAAATCAAAGCTAATTTCTGACATAAATAATAAAATTCATTATATTACTAAGAGTTATATTTTAGTGTTTAGTCAAAATTTAGACTCTTTCTCCTGATCCTGATTCATTGTTTTTAGACTTGTTCCTAAAAACAAAGAACCCCACGAGAATACAGATGAGTGCAATAAAATCAATAACACCAATTACAATTCCTACAATTGCTAGAGTATAGAGACCACCATTATTGGAAATATTCTTTAAACTGCAGTTTATAGTGTTCTTTTTCAGTTCTTCCTCTGTTTTAACTCCAATTGGAATATCGAAGAGAATATCATCTGGGAAGAGAGATTCTTCTGGCTCTTTTGTTGATTCCTCTACTTCTTTAATATTGATTTCAACATTGACATCACCTGGTTCTCCTTCCATATCTGGATTTAATGTTGCCCAGATCGTTTTTCCTTTGAGCTTTTTCTCTCTAGCTTCGCCTGCACTGTTACGAAGAACACCGATAACTTTTTTATGATCTGTGGTGACTTCTATTTCTTTATTTTGTGCACTATGCGATTGAAGTATTAATGATTTCGATGATTGATTCGTAAACTGAAGTTTTTCTTTCATGTTGAGAGAATTCTTTGTTGTGAAAATAGAACTCAATGTTCCCTCATTTGTAGATTGAGGTTGATTAATTGAAACAATATGGACTTTGCACTCCCTTGTTGAATCAGAACAGTTTATAATGCTTAAATAATTTCCTGCAACACTGAATGGATTTTCTACTTCTATTGGTTTCTTTTGTGAATTTAATAAATTGTAAAATGTAGCTTTGAATTTGTCTTTTGATGCATACACAAAACTTCCGTTTGTACATACAGACTTTCCAACACCAATTGTAACAATCTTACTAATAATATTATTATCCATTTTTATTATTTCTTCACATGGTAAATTATCTGGTAAAAATGTTTCACCTGGCCAGTTTGTGAATATATTTCGATGATCTCTTGTATATGCTTTAATTTGATCAAGTGTGTAAGCTCCTTCTTCTGGAAGAATATAGAAAATATCATCTCCAAAAGGATATGAACATCCATCCAAGACCGGAGCAGATGAATTTGTTTCACAAATAATCTCTACAGTTTCTGATGTATATCCTTCAGTTGTAATATTTGGGGAAATTTTTAGGTAAAACATATTTCCGCTGGAGATATCATTTGCTTTGGAATAAATTCCAGATTTGTCATATACTTCGCCATTAATTTGGGATTTTTCTGCTTTAATGGTAAATTTTAGTGGGATATTATTTTGAGCATAAATATTAAGGAATTGATTTTGTGAAATCGTAATACTTGTTTTGAAATTTTTTAATGTGGAAAAAATTCCATAATATTTACATTCTGAAATAGAATATGACATTTTAATTTGAAAGAATGAAATAGTAATTTGCTGATTGGGGTCTTTTGGAGTGATTTTAATTAGTGTAGAATTCATATATGAACCAATTACTGATGGATTTAGAATATTTTCGTGTAATTATCCAACACTGTTTTGGTTGAAATTATAGAATTGATAAGAAGCTGTAAAATCTTTATCAGCCTTTATAAAAACAGGTCTATCAATGCAGATATCAGAATTTCCATTGAAAGTTCGGGTTAATACTTCTCCACGATATGGTATTACCATATCGTATAAGCCACACTCATCAAGACCTGGTAATAGCCTAAATGGGAGAATGAAAAATATTGCAAACATCAAAATGATATCAATGAAATTTTCATAAATTGAGAATATTCAATTTTGAGTCTGTTTTGAATTAACATATCTGAAATATCTATATCTATATAATATTAATATTAAAATGAATAAAAAAGAAAATATTCAGAGTGAAACTTTATCTTTATTAAATGAATCAAAAATTTTGAAGCCGATATATATAGAAATTAATATATCATATGTAGATACAGATTATCTAATTTGTTTTTTAAGAGTTTTTTCATGTCTCTCTCAAAATTGAAGGAAGACTAATAATAAAATTAAAACCTCGTTATTTCTGCTTATTGAATTATATACTTTAATAAAATCCAATTTACAGATTGAGGAGCGACGTTGGGTATTCAAGACAGAATTTAGATCTTTTCGGTTTTGCCCTCAAAAATTGAAAGAAGGTATTTCAAGTTTAGTTATTCTAAATCAATATATAATAACAAAGCTAAATTTAAAATTAAACACTTTTGAAAGAATTGAGAATCGAATATAATTTTTTTACTTGACATTTCAAATTTAGAATGCAAACATATAACATTATATTTGCACTTTTTTCTGATGAAATCAGAAAAAAGTGCAAATATAATGATAATTTTTTAAGAAAAGCCATTTTTAGTATGATTTTAAGGATCTCGTTTGGAGAAATAACGGCTGGGATCTCCAAATTCCAAAAAATAAGCTTCTCCAATTTGGTAAATTTTAATGTAAATTATACCCTATTTTTTACAAATATTACCCCCTAGTTTCTTATCAAAATGTCAAATTTTAACTTTACAAACCATTAGATTTGTAAAGTTTGAATTGTCAAAACTCCCAATGAGTTCACCTCACATTTTCTCCATGGAGACGTGGAGAAAGTATTCAATTTTGAATTGGTGAAGAAGACAGACTAGTTCAATTTCTCCATGGAGATGGAGAAATGGAGAAGCTTTGGAGACGGGCATTGCCTTCGTTTTCATGGAGACTTCCTATGGGCAATATTTTTGGGATTTCAATGATCTACTGATCCCAGTATATAGTTCCAATATTTATTTAGATTTTTTATTTGGATTTTTATTTCTTCGATACTTACTCAACATTTATGGCGAATTTATATTATATTTCACCTATAGATATTATTCAACACCATATTACAGAATTTATATGCATTTTCAATTTAAAGCAATCTTTATTTGATAATACGAATGAAACTACAATACCTTTCATCGAAGCTATTAATGATCTCTCTTAGATCATCAATAAAATAAAATCTCAAATATTTTTCTTTGATTCCCAATAAAATCGGTTTAGCCTAAGGGAGTTTGCTTTCGCATTTCTATGTTGATTACTTTCATTTATATTATTCATGAATTTACAAAAATATTCCTTGATATAATTTGCCAATTCTTAATTAAATGTTAAGTACTTTCTCTATATCAAGTTTGAGCATAAACCGAGTTAAATTTAGGAATATAACTGATGTTTAGATATATATTTTGCCAATTTGAAGTTTACAATTTGTAAAGTGTCTCCAAACTGAATTTTAGAGTTGGAGAAGATTTTTCTCCATACGGGATCCTTAATGATTTCCTTAATTTTATTATAAAGGTTATAAATCAAATGTAGTTCTTGAATTTGGAAAGAATACATTTTTTTTTTTACTAAGTTCGCAGATACAGATGTAAGTAGTCTAAATAATACTTGTAGGCTATAGATTATCAAATTCAATAGTATTTGTTAAATTTGTACATTAATACAAGCATGTGATTTTAAGTCAGATTGAGATGAATAAAGTTTGGTGATCTACAGTGTGAAGGCATAAACTTACAACATCCCTTTATGCCAAAAAATCAAATTTCATATAATATTATTTTGTGCCTCAGGTAGCTACGCTTGCCATTCGGACAAGCAGCTACCAACGGCAAAATATAAATATTGAATATATGAGTTCACCCAAACTCTCTGAAGTTTTTGGAGAATTTTATCGTCATTTGTTCGAAAAGCATTTATAATGAATTCCGATTCTTAATGTATTGTAATAACCAAACAATAGGCTTTTTGTGAGTTTGAATGATAATTAAATAATATATCTTATGAAAAATTGAATTCTTCGCTATTTGGTTGGCGCAATGCGCCAACCAAATAGCGAAGAATAATAATATATATTTACTTAAAATATGATTAAAATTTCTGAACGAAAACTAACCGGATAATCATATTGCACTAGACATTTCTATTGCTATCATGTCATTTCTCATCAATAGACTTAATCAAAATTCATAAATTATACCCTCAATTTTTAACGTTTGCAACTCCAAAAACCAGGTGTTTTTCCAGAACTACCATCTAGGATGAGTCCTAGGAGCTATAATTCTAGGGTTAGATGATACCCACTTAGTACTTTTATTTGTATATGTTTTAATGGAATTTGGTGAGGGGTCATGAAATTCGTATCTAATTTGCTATCATCTAAGCTGGTAAAAGTTAGAGAAAGCTATTTACTGGTTGTATATTACAAATATACCTTGTAATAGAAAATATAAGTGTTTGTGATTTAAATTCGCTCAATTAGCTCGAAAATTTGTTTTATATCCATGACAAACTAACACAATCCTATTTATGTGATTTCCAATCTGTTCCCAAAATATATCAGCATGAATATATATATATTGATATTATTTGCAATTTCATCATTAAATAGTACTTTTTTCCCTATTTTTAATTTAGAAATAGTATATTTATATGATAGCGACACAATATTTTAATTAAAAAATATATGTTATCGATCATCACACTCAAATTGAATTTCAAAAATTTTAGAATTTTTCAATTTCAATATTGAAAATATATTTCTTATATCATAGCGATTCATGTTATAATAATATGGAGAAAAATATTGTTTTAAATCTAAAATTTAAAATGAATGATTGGGCATTACATTAATCCAATTTATTGTTTATTTGTTAATCTAGTGGAAACAATTAATATTTTGGAGAAACAAAAATTTGAAATTTGAAATTTGATGTTGGTCTTATTCATAAGCATTAATTTTTCCAAATCGTGTTTGCTGATGAAACCCCACTTCATTATGCAGCACGCTATAATAGTAAAGAAACGGTCGAAGTTCTCATTTCACATGGTGCAAATATCCATGAAAATGGTAAATATGGAGAAACCCCACTTTTTACAGCAGCAGGTAATAATAATAATATAGAAATTGCCGAAATTCTCATTTCACACGGTGCAAATGTCAATGAAAAGATTAATTCTGATGAAACTCCACTCATACGTGCAGCAAATTATAATAATACAGAAATTGCCGAACTTCTTATTTCACATGGTGCAGATGTCAATGAAAAAAATTATGATGGATATACCGCAATTCATATTACAGCAATGTCAAAAGGACGAACCGAAATTGCCGAAGTTCTCATTTCACATGGTGCAAATATTCATGCAAAAAATTATGAAGGAAATACTCCACTTAGTGTTGCAGCAACTTATGATA
Source organism: Trichomonas vaginalis G3 (assembly GCF_026262505.1). NCBI lineage: Eukaryota > Parabasalia > Trichomonadida > Trichomonadidae > Trichomonas > Trichomonas vaginalis. The sequence goes on along the minus strand of NC_067204.1, from coordinate 4,261,405 downwards.
CGCCAGAAATTGCTGAACTTCTTATTTCACATGGTGCAAATATCAATGAAAAAAATAAATATGAATTTACCCCTCTTGATTTAGCAACATCACGTTTTAGTAAAGAAACTACCAAAGTTCTCAAATCACATGGCGCGCGTAATTAGAAACGGATATATATCCTGAATCATCAAAACAAATTCTAATAAGTGGAATAAAAATTCTCAGATATGACAAAAACTTTTTTTTTCATTTTCCTGTTGATATCATACAAAGAAATAAAGGAATCTGTTATTGTTAAACTAAAATACAGAAAATTTATAATAATATCTATATAAAAAAACAAATAAAATAAAAATAATATTATTTGAGAATTATTGAAGAGTTATTGCTTTGGCTGTTCTCCATCTTTCTCAATATTTCTAAAATGGTCCTGAACTTCAGTCATTGCCGCTTGAATTTCAGGTTCCTCTTTGACATAATAGAAAAGAGCGCTTTCCAGGGCATACCATCCATGTTCTTCAGCTTCAGAGCAAAGATCCCTGAAGCACGCGCTGTCGAAAGCTATACTTCCCAAAATAATATACACGGACATCAAACCTTTCGCTTTTCCTAGGATTGCGACCTTCCTGAAGAGTTCTCCTATGATTCGGATATCGTAGCTCCCGGTTATCTTGGAGAGCATCGATAGTCTTTGGCAGATTTCCAAAATTATCCGAAAAGAAACCAATAAATTCTGTGGTCGGACTAAAGAAACCCTCATTACGCAATCCCAGAGCACGTTGTTCGCTGCCTGACCGCGGAAATGAGATTCTAGTTCATCGATCTGCTGGTTGAGCTGGTCTATTTTGGAGCTCCACCATGAATCTAAAATATCTAATTTCTTTTCAACGCCAACAATGAAAGTCGGTAGGTACATCTGCAAAAGCCTAATATACTGATTCTGTTTTATGTAATTACTATCGAAAAGATTCGATGCTTTCTGAAATGCGTAATTTATCATTTGATAGCCTCTTTTAAAGGAAAGCGTCGCTGCAGTTGTTGCTACTTGGTCTGTAACCATGTCAAGGCAGTGCTGGGAAACCTCAAACCATTTCTTCATCTCGGATATCGAAACCATAAATCTCATTAACTGTTCGAAAAGAGTTGCGTCATGTTCCAATGCTTCTATTGATTTTTTCAGAGTATACTCCAAGAGATCGTGTGGAAAATTATAAATATCTCGCTTCGACATCAAAAATTCAAAAGGTTCGATGTTTGCTTGGTCCGCGTGGGTCTGTATTTCACGCCAGAGCGTATCGAACTTCGGATTTACGAGCGGCTCCTTTTCTGGGATGGAAAAAACTAAAGGACGAATAATTTGGTGATTTGGGAGTTTTCTCTTTGGAAAAATCTTGAACCAGAAGACGGCGTTCTTCGGATTTGTTTCTGTATTGTTTGTTGTGACTGATTGAGGAATTTGAATGACTTTTTGCATTAATTTGGCTAATGCAAGGAAATCATGAGAAGTAGTTAAGAATAATACGTACTGGTGCTTGAATGTGTGATACATGTCTGGTATTTCGATTCCTGAGTCTGTTTCGATCATTTTATTTACTATTCCTTCTAATGAGTGCTGATCTGATATGAAATTATCGATAACTTGGTTTAATATCGGTAGTTTTTCGGAAAATCCACTGGCAGAAAACCAAATGGATGCTGTATATCGTATGATTGTGTTGATTAAAAATTCTCCTGTGGCAGTAACGCCCCAATTGTCTTTCATTAGCTTTATAATGACTGAGTGATAGTGCATGATGCAAGTACTAGCGCCAAATAATAATGTCTTTAAATAATTTTTGTAAAATTCGAGAAAACTTTGGTTTAATTCGGATCCTGAGATACGAGAATCGGACATCAAGCTTATCGCAAATGGATTTATTGTATTTTCAATATACTTTTGTATACATGTTGTTCTGAAAAATGGAATTAAAATTTCAGAACCAACAGTAATATCGCATTTCATGATAACCTGTGCGTAAAATGTAAATGCAAAATTGATATGTTCCTGAGAGGAGTAATATCCAAATAAAGAAGGAAGAGATGAGTGGATTATATAATTAAATAAAGGAGTATCTTTCTCATTTAGCAGGGCATCGAGTAATGCGATAGGATTGGAGTGAATGAATTGAAATAAATGTGATGCTTGCTGTAGTAATTGTGGAGATACACGAGGTGGAACAACTAATGTGGGTTTAAATACGAATGTTGGGCGCTCAGTTTTGTCTGGAAGGTAGTTACTATATTGTGTTTTGTTAAGTAATGTCGGTATAAGTGAAATGGCTCTATGAGTTAAAATTATTTGTTCTCTGATGTGTTCTACGTCCTTTGCGTTCTGACTTAACAAAAGTTCGGCAGACCGCGGAACATATTTGAGTAAATACTCATAGTATTGATATAATTCTTCATCCATTTTTAAAAAACAAAAATTGAAAAAAAAAATAAAAATAAAATTTATAAGGATACTTTCAGACCAAACTGCTTGTATCGTTTTTAAATATGAGATTAATCTATCTAGCTAAGAGTTTAATACGGCATCTATGATGTTATTAAACTTTCACAAGATATCTCTGTTTACTTATACATACTAAATTTTTTGGGAGAACTCAAATTACTTGAAGTTTAAAGTGCTTTTATCTCACCATCTAAAAAGATTTATAGAAAATTTCCTATACCAATATGTATTCTTATAGACTTATGTATATAATTAGTGTATTTACGCTTGATAAAGACCATGGTGAAATGGAAATAAGGGTGCAGAAAATTCATATTAATGAAGTTTTTATCTTATAAAAATATGAAATTGTACATATTAATAAAAGCATAACAGTTAAATATTACCAACATAATTAACATCTTTGTCTGATTTTTGTTCCTTAGATTTCTTTTTCATAATAATTTCGATTAAACGATAATTACAATTAAAGCTTTGACATTTGGTACAATAATGGCAGTAATATTCTTTTTGGGATCCCAATATTCTATGATTGCAGCTCTAAGATCTTGTGTTGAAGACATTGTCAGAGTATTTCCTTTGATGGAACTTTTCACATCATTTTTGGTGAAATAAACTCTTGTTTTTCCTGTCATATTAGCTTTATATTCCTTTTTAGCTTTTGATATCAAAAATACAGCATTACACTTTCTTGAGTCTATGCATCATGATGGCAATCTATTGGGATTGGATAACGTAGAGAGTCTAGATAAAAAAGAAATTAATTAATCAATAAAATTGATTGTAAAATGTTTACTTAGCTGTGGGGATGCAAGCCATTGTGGCAATGCCGCACTGATTGTTCTTGTCCTTGATCATGCGGATATATCCCTGATCACCCCATCCAAGACCCCATGAGTTACGGACAATCCAGTAATTCTTTGTGCCTTCTGTGCCATAGCCAACACAGCCAACACCGTGATCGAGAGAGTAGGATGAGCAGTATGGTTCGTCGTAAATACCCTGTGAGTAGAATTGGAATGAAATTTGCGATGCATCAATTGCAACAGAAGATGGACCGTAAGCAGAAACCTTGGCAGCAAGATCCTTTTCATCACCTTCAACAACATTAATGTAAGAAACAATCTTCGAAGTAGCCTTGGCTTTGTTGAATTTGCATGTTCCATCAAGTGCTGTGTATGGATAATCCTTCTCCAACATGAACTTTCCACCTTGGTATTGGATAGCGTAATCGTAAGCGGCTGACATCAAACCACCGCCACATCCATCGCATGATGTAACGCAATCAACAAGGTTCTGCTCTGAAAGCTTTTGGAGTTGGCCATATGTGATTGCATATTGGGATTCTTGAACTTGGATTGCAGAAAATGCCCAGCATGATCCGCATTGAGCTTGGTCCTGGATTGGATTGACGACTCCTTTTGTACGCCAGTCGATGCCATCATTTGCAATTGTGTTGGATTTGGTGGCGATGTTATGAGTTCCATTATTACGGAAGCCGAGCATGGCTTTGTATTCAGCTGGTGATAAATGAGCAAGCTTGTTAAGTGCAAGTGTGAATCCGAGATTTGCACGATTGTGATTTTGAACGAAACGCTTATTTGAAAGCCATATTCCAAAACGTGAATGATATTCATCGCCTGTAAACATGTTTCCTGTTTCTCTCATCCATCCAAGGAATGCTTTATGTTCGTGTTGTTGAGCAAGCATTAGAAGAAATGAAGTATTTTTGTAATTCCTGTCAAAATGTCAATTTTTTGAATTGCAGTTAAAATTTGAAATAACCAGTTGAAGATTTCTAAAGGAATTAAAAATCCTTCAATATTTGAAAGGGCAGTTGATGTTTAAATGCATCACTTAATGTTGCAATAAAAGAATGACTTGGCTTCATATAGGGTGTCCAAAGGTGCGTTTAGCACAGCGCTCTATATGAGACTATTAAAGGAGATATATGCTGATTATAAATATATAATAAAAAATATGAATATATGTATATGATGAGTATGTTGTATTTTGGCGCCATGCCGGGATATAAAATGAATTTTGAGACAAGAGGCAGTTTCGCGGGAAATTTTGGCGGGATTTTTTTCATTTTTTTAATGAATCATAAAGAAAACATCCTCGCTCTTGCAAAAAAATGCAAAGACTGTAAAAAAATCTACGAGACATTGGTAAAATGCTTCGGTATGGATGCTCCTAGCTATTCCACTGTAACGTATCATGTTAGGATGTATCACTTCATGAACAAAAAGGCGCCCATCATAAAAATTGACAAAAAATCGCCGGATCAAAGAAAAATCAAAGCAATTCTTCAAGCGCTAGATGAAGACCCAAGAGCATCACTCAGAAGGATAGAGGAGATGACAAAGATACCACGTACAACAGTCCGTTATTATCTGCACAATTATTTGAACTACAAACTAGCGTATACACGTTGGGTTCCGCACAACCTTAATTCAGTTCAAAAAAAATCTAGAGTCCAATCTTCGAAAGAGCTCCTCTCTATATTGGGTGCGTATCAATCCAAGAAGTTTCGCTTTTTAGTAACAGGGGACGAGTCTTGGTTTCAATATGCAACAGAAGCCAAAATCATGTGGATCCCGAAGGATGAAAATCCGCAAACATTCCCGAAGAAAAAAATTGACACACCAATGATGATGTTGTCGGTTTTTTGGGGCGTGAATGGCATCATCGCAATTGATATTCTTCAAAAACCTAATACGATGAATGCTCAGTATCTAATTGACAATGTTCTTACTCAAATTATCAATTCTGATGAGTTTGAGAAATCCAAACAACAAAAACAAAAGTTTGCAATTCATTTTGATAATTCAAGAGTTCACAAAAGTCATAAGGTAATGAATTACTTGTTGGAAAACAATGTCAAAGTTGTTCCAAACACAATTTATTCACCTGATATTGCACCCTCTGACTTTTATTTATTCGGCACGCTAAAAAAGAGAGCTGAAGGACGCGAATTCGCGAGTCCAGATGATCTTGAAAATTTTGTAAGAGAGCAATTTGAGCAATTTTCTCATGATGATTTAAAGCGTGTCTTTCAAGCCTGGATCGATCGCTGCGAACGCGTGATTGAATCCAAGGGTGATTATATTTAAATAAACTTTATATATATGTAACTTGTTTATTTCTATTCGCAGTATTCAGGTTTGTGCTAAACACACCTTTGGACACCCTATATTAATATAAAAGAGGCAAATTTGACAAAAGGCAAAAATTCAGATTTTAGTCTGAATTTTGATTTGAGAGAGCAGTTACGGTTTGAATACATCACTTAAGTTCTTTATATATTGCAATAAAATGCATCATATTAATTATTTATCATATCTGCAACAAAAAAATGATACCAAATTACAATAATCATGAAATAAATATTATAGCAACATTCTGTAATTCTGGAATATTGAAAATGAAAAATCAACAAAACTCTGATATTCAATGAGTGTGGACAGTAAAAGAATTATGTTTTGATCAAAAGCAATACATTAATTTAATATAAGGCTAAAAAATAGTTATATTCTGGTTACTACCATCTTATACTCACATTCTGGTATTTAGAATCATCATGCCAAGCTCTTAACTTGATCTTCAATTGATATTATTACTTTCGTCTATAAAAATGGCTTATTTATCATTTTTGTCAAGCATGTTAGATTTTATTGTTTGATCCTCTCATACGGGAGTTTATTTAATGCTTCCTTATATATGATACTTGAAAAATGATTTTGTCATTTTTCCAGTATTTGATGTGAAGTTTACAATAATCGTCTTTTCCATTAAATACAACTACTTTATGTCCAATTCAGTCGACAAGCTTTGGCCTCATTGAATATAGAATATTATTATGAAATAACTTACTGTAATTCATCAGCATTAATCTTTCCATTTCCATTAGCATAAAAAGTTGTATTTGACAAAAACTCATTGAAAACTCGAGTCCATCTTTTATAAACAGATTTCATTTGTTTCACTTCGGTTTCATTTATTCAAAATCTGCGAATTTTACCAACATTTCTTTAAAAGTAAGATGATGTGGCACCGAAAGATGCACAGTGTAATTCAAGCGGAAATTCAAATGTGACATTGATCTCGAGATCCTAAAAGAAAAACTATGAAATTAATTATATCTTACTCGTGTATCATCAGCAAAATTATTTTTTGTCATGGAAAGTTCATATTCAGTTGATGAAATGAATTGTGTGTATTGAGGATCAGTGAAAGTTGCATTAGAAAGTTTTTTATATCGCTTAACTATTGGAACTTCGGTGAGCCATTTTCTGTAAATGATTACCCTATGGAATCTTGAAGGTTGTTTATATTAATTTGACTTGGAATGAAAATATATTGTTCAATTATAATTTAGATTATATTGAAGCTAATAAGATCAAATACTTCTATAACAATGCAATATATTACTGTTGCAGCACATTTTTGAACTTATTTATCTAATAATATTTGGAATGAATCTAAATGTTCTATTTTTATAGTTTGTTATTTTATAATAAAAGTTGTTACAATGTTATGTTATTGTACCAATTCATTTCAGCTGTTTTGCTTATCTAAAATGCGAATTGATGAGAAAATATTTAAAAAAAAATGAAGAGTAATCTTTTAGTATAAAGAAATAAGCTTCCAAACTGATATATTTGTGATGTTGCCAAGACTTATTTATCATTTTTCCAAAATGTTTGATATTGATGGTAAAGTTTCTGTTTTATTTGTATGTCAAGGAAATATCATTAGATCACCTTTATGTGAAGGACGATTTAGGCACGAATTTGGTGACCGTGTTCGGGTTGACAGTGCTGCAGTTTCATCTGGAGATTTAAACAAGCATCCTAAAGAAAATGCTCAAAAAGTAGCTCAGGCTCATGGTTTTGATATATCCGGACATATATCCCGGCTTATTAAGAAAGAAGATTTCTCCAATTTTAGTGTGATTGTTTCTTTAGATGATTTCGTTCACACTAAAATATTAAAGGTAAAACCAAAAGAATGTCGTGCTAAAGTTGTCAAATTCTCTAAAATTGGTATCTCCAATCCATGGAGACAGCCATTACATGCTTTTAATTCTATGTACGGTGAAATAGATTGTGCATGGTTGCCGTTCATTCAAAAGAATTTTCCAAAACTTTTAGGAAATTGATTCAAAAATTATTTTCTTAGCACGAGCCAGCATTCTGAGCACGAAATTAGCTCCTTCAAACATTACAATTTCGAGATATAAAATGTTATTTGATCTTAATACAAGTATATCATATTTTTTTGTTCCAAATGAGTTGAATAAAGTTTTGCGATCTATGGTGCGAAGTTGTGAACTTACTTTGATTCATCAGCTCAATAAATCAAATTTGAAATAATATAATTTCGGGATTCTGATGGCTACGCTTTTCCGAAGGGCAAGCATACCACCTTCGACTAAATAAACAGATATTGATTATATGATATGAATTCATTCAAAAATATTTGTGCGAGTGATTTGTTATTGAATTTCATTGATTATTACATAAAAAAATAAAACGACTGTTTAGTATAAGCGAATTTATTTCAAGGATACTTTTAGAAATTAGAGAATTTTCTAGAAAGAAACTTGATATGGAGAGAAAATGTATAATTAACATTAAATTGAGAGCTCATGTTCTCAAATAAATACATTAAATTGAGATAACATAATGAATATATAGCTCCAGTATTCAAAAAAAAATTATTGAAATAATAAAACAGCATTTATTAAGAAAATCAAAGAATATATTTATATTCTTACACTTCGTCACCTTTGGTTTCTTCTGGTGGTTGTTGAGGAGTTGGTGGATTAGGAACTCCATAAAATTGCTGTTGATTTTGGTATTCTTGTTGTGGATAATCTGGCTGTGGATATCCTTGTTGTGGTGGATAGACTCCTTGTTGTGGTGGATATGCGTAGCCTGGCTGTTGAGGTGGAATTCCTTCTTGAGGAGGGTATCCGTATCCTGGTTGACCGCCTGGATAAACAACTGGCTGTGCAAATGAGTATTGATTGTTGTACTGGCATTTTTGTAATTCCGCATTGAGGCACTGATAGTAGGCGGGACTTGTTTCATAAATCTGAAGGTAGTTGAATGATTGTGAATTGTATTCTTCTTGTGAAAATTGTGGATCTGCTTTGAATGCTGGGCATTTCAAGGAGCCATCATGTGATATTTTCCTTTTGACTCTGACCTTCTCGTATTTGGCCAACAATATGAAAATATCATCAAGAATAATTGAATATCCGAAGATCATTAAAAATGTGTAAATGAATTTGCCAAAACAAGTGTTGAAAAACCTAACGTACAAACTTCTATGGCTTATTGAGAAGATTTTTGTAGCGTTGTAGATCTCTACATGGAGTTCAATTTCAGGATCTGTTAACCACTGAAATGTAATAGGAGTTGCACTCCTTTTCATCATATACTTTGCAAAATTCAACGCACGTAGTTTTTTGTAGTATTCTTGCTTAGCCATGTTGAAATAGCTAAAGCATTCTTCTGAAATCTCTAATTCTGGTTTGATTTTGATGATTTTGAGTGAACTATCTGTATCTATATTGACTTCGCTGCCTCCCCATGATCCGTATCGCAGGGGTTCGACAAGTCGAATTGGGATGTAAAACGGTGTGTTATCCTTCAAACGGACTAGTAAGATGGGTGGGTTTCCTGCAATTCTGTCACGAATTTTTTCTACTTTTTCTTTTTTCAATATGCAAGCTTTGGGAAATCTGTTTAAATTATATGCACAGCAGCATTTGCAGAAGGCTTTAAAGAAAAGTTTTCTAATCAAATAGAGGCCAGATGGCTTATCAATTCTTGTTGAAAATGAGCCTATAAAGGAAAACAAGTTGATCAACACAAACAAAAAACTTCACACTGCTACTGCGGCTATAGAAAAATCTACTCCCAATATTGCAACACGCATTATTCCGAAAATAATAAGTGCAATTAGAAAATTTTGGCCCAAACTAAAGAGTAAATACCCGAATGGAGGATGAATTTTGCGATTTTTACACCTTGCAATAAGCCAAAATGTTATGTTAACGATCCATGGAACAATGAAAAGAAGAATGAAACCATACGGAATTGGTCCAATGAATGCATAGATACCATCTGAGACACATGCATCTCTCCCAAACCTTTGTTCAATCACATGGCAAGCTGGAGTAGGTGATGGTGTCTCAGGTTCATAATAATAGTATGGATAGGACATTTGTTTTTTTAACTTTGATATCGTTTAAATTCAATGCAACGGTTTTTTATATATTATTATTTAAACTGATTATGGTATGAAATACACAAAATTAGTAAATTCAATACAATCTCAAATGTGAATTAAAATTGAAAGGTTCAACGTGTTTCATTCATATTCAAAAAACAAAATTGAATCGCCAATAATGTATACCTTGATATTTGGACCTTTGTAAATAACAGGCATGTGATTGTATATTTTCCGTTTCTGGTCTCATTTTTTATTAAAAACAGTCAATTTTTCGTCAATCTTTTCTCTGCAACCTTTTTCTATCGAGTAATTTAACGAAATAACGTCAGATATCTGTTAGTACTAAGTAGGTTGCCAATTTTAATGCTGGGTCTACGAATCAACTCCGAAACTTTGTAAAACTTAGTAAAACATCAAAGCATTAGTTAGTTATCAATGTGTGGTGCATGTTCCTAAACAAAAATGTGGTAGTTGTAAAATTAATTGTTTTTTTCGGGGAAAAAATGAGGTAAAACGTTTGTAAAAAAATTAAAAAGTGTCAAAATAAAATTTAATAAAAAGTGACAATTACGTGAAAATGGGTATTTGGGGCAAAAATCTGACTGCCGTCTTCATGCAAACCAGAAGAGCAGTTCCTCGTTTTCTAGAATCATGTATGTCTTATGTTCTCGAAAAATATGTCGATGAAGAAGGAATTTTTAGAATTCCTGGTGATGTAAATAAAAAAACTGCGATTAGACAATTTGCTGATGCGACAGATACATTTGATGAAAATTTGACTACCAGTCCGTTCGAAGTTTGTAATGTTATTACTCAATTTATCCGAGATATACCTGATTCAATTTTGATGAATTCGAATTTGCAAACAGTCATAGAAATTTACGATGTTAATGATGCAAAAGATTTTGTTAATACCCTTTACTTTATAAATAGAGCTCTTTTTTCAAGAATAATCGCGTTTTTTACTTTAATCACAAAACATCCATCGAATAGAATGAATGCATCGAATATAGCTATTATTTTGTCTCCCATTTTGATATGTGATCCGCAAAATCCTGCATTCATTCTTCCAAAAAATATCATAGAAATTTTCCTAAATCATTATGACGAAGTATTTTCTACAATTCCCGCACTACTTCCAAATGGTGAATGGATGCCTAGCGAACAATACGAAAAATCCCTTGGAGATCTAACAGAAAGTTTCTTTTGCCAGAGTACTTACATCAATCCTAAAATTTCTTCGATGGAAGATGTAGAAAAGAAATTAGAACCTAGTGAGCAGATTTGTCGTAATATCAGTATTGATGAAGATAACATAGGTCATATTCTCAAGTTCTTACTTTGTTCGGATAGAGATGAAATGGCCATTTCAGAGCAGATACTTGAAAATCTATAACATGCATTTACTTTGTTTTTATTAAAATTACTGTTTAATTAATTTCATTATTACATTTTATTACGTCCTAAAATAAAATAATGTTAGTTACCTAAACTAACCAAGCCAGTCTAGGTTACTTCTTCAAAGATTAATTTTGTAAAATTACAATATTTAAAAATATATGAGCTCAATCGAATAAAAACTGATATCAATTGCATAATGATCGATATTTATGCTTTTAAAATTCTAAAAAATCTCTAAAAATTTCTCATTTTTTGAATTTTGCTATAAAAATTGGCATTTTTTAGTTTCATAAAATCAAAATTGAGATTTTTTTTGGAATTTCATGAGTTCAAAAATACAATCTACTATAAATGGAGAATCCAATTCATAAGGTTTTAATTTGAAAACATTCAAAATGTTAAAATTCCATCAAAAAATCCAGAATTTAAATTGAAATATATAGGTCATTTCAAAAGTCAAATAATAATATACAAATTTCGATATAAAACCTTTCAAAATGAGCAGTGAGCGCGAGAAATGCATTGCTATGGCAAGAATACTCAGTGACTTGCCAAACAAAGCACTTGATATGGTCAAGTACGTAAAGCGTGCTATTGAGCTTAATCCAATTTTAGATGCATCAGAACGTTCTCTTTTAATGGTATCTTATAAAACACTAATCTCTACTCGTAGACAAGGTTTACGCCATCTTTTATTGCAAGATGATGAGGTTAGTGAATCGTCCGATGTATGCAAGCATAAAATTGAGCAAATTAAAAAAGATTTAGTGACAGAATTAGTTAACATTTGCAATGAACTCTTCGATTTACTCGATAATACGCTTATCCCAAAGACTACAGATCCAGAATCCATCGTTTTTTATCAAAAATTAAAGGCAGACTACTATAGATACATTTGCGAAGCCCAGACAGATGAAGCGTTTGAAAATGCTAAGCAAAAAGCAATGGAATCATATGAATCAGCACTTTCTGTGTCAAAACAAAACCTTCAATCATTTACTCCAACATCATTGGGTTTGATTTTGAACTATACTGTCTTTTTGTTCGAAATTGCGGACAAAAAACAAGAAGCTATAAACTTAGCACAAGAAACTTACCAAAATTGTGCTCCTCTTATTGAGCAAAACACTGAAAATTCTCGTGCAGAAGCATCAGACATAATTCGTCTCCTTGATGAAAATATTAAGATGTGGGAGACAAGTTTAGAAGAACCCGCTACAGAGGAGTGATTTTTTATTTATTATAAATATTATTGATTATGAGGGTTTAAAAATCATATTGTTTTTCATCAATATATACAAACATCAACCAATAATATAGTAAACTATAACTAATTATTATGAAACTACTGTCAATATCTCTTATATTTAGAATAGCTGGTAATATGAATCAAATCACCAGTTTGATAAGCCTAACGAACAAGTTTCTACAAATTTCTCACATTACAAACTTAACAATCCGAAATTAATCTAATTTTTTATTTGATAACCTTTATTCAAAGAAAGGTAATCTCACCTATAATATGTAGATCTAAATGTCAAGTTTTCATCAAATTTTGGTTATTGCCAAAGGTTATATTAATCAAATTTTTGAATTAATTTGAAAAGAGATAAGTATTTTAATAAAAACGTCACAAAAATTTCATTTATTCATCTTCTTCCTCATCATCGTCGTTAGGGGCAACAAATCCTTTTTCTTCATCTGCTTCGTAGAGGATTGCGAGGATCTTCTTGACCATTTCGTCATCCTCATTGTCCTGGCAGAAAGTTTCAATCTTTCTGAGCTTATCGTAGTAGAAATCTCTCTCTTCATTAGCCTGTGTAACTTCTTCGTTGAGTTCTTCGATCTTCTTCTTAGCAGCAGCAAGTTCCTTGCTAGCAGCAGCGCTAGCAGCAGCTCCTGGTCCTGGAAGTGCTGTCTTAGCTTCTTTTCTTGCAACTGGCTCTTTCTCTGCGGCTGGAGCTGGTTTCTCCTTTCTTACTGGTGCAACTGTATGCTTCTCAGCTGCAGAAGCTCCACGGCCTGGGATTACGCCTGGTCTTAATTCACCTGGCTTTGGAGCGGCAGCTGCTGTATTCTTATCCTTACGCTTAGCCATACCAGCTGGCTTGCCTTCTGTTACGGAGCTTGTTGGCTCTTTCAGCTTCAGCTTACGACGTCTCTCGACTGGATCGTAGTCTGTTGGTGGTTGTTGCTGAGAATAGTAGCCGTGGATCCACTGGAAGAGCTCAAGGGAAGCCATGTACTTGCCCTTGACGAGTGTATTTACATCGATGTACTGCTTGATACCATTCTTATCGAAAGCCTCCTGGAGAACCTTGTAATTGTTGATGATATCTGGTGCTTGAACAGCATCAAACTTGACATTCTTAAGATGGACTGTTCCTGGGTGAATAGCATCGATAATCTGGCAAAAGGCGGCTCCATTTGACATATCTTCGACTTTAGTGTAGTTGATCTTGAGGAGATCGTTAACCCACTCAAGAAGTTCTGCGCGGCCAACGAAATAAACGCCGCTCATCATACCCATCGCTTTCGACATTTTTTTGAGAGTTTACTTGATATACGTTTATTAAAAAAGTTTTGTTCAACCGAAATTTAAATTGAAATTTTGTGAGATTAACCCGATAGATTCTCATCGTTCAATTCGTTTCTCATGCTGAATTTGTGATGTCACTTTGCACATATCGATAAATGTGTCATTTTTAAGTTAAATAAACACAAAGATCGGATTTTCTTTTCAGAAGTGAAATCTTTTGATTGCATTTCAACAATAGACTTTTAAGAATCAGCTATATCTCTACTTTGCACTCAAAAATGCGTGTCATTCCGATAGACAGGTTTGAATTTCACTTCAATTCTTAATTTGGTTTGAGAGATTTACTGTATTGTGACTGTAAAGATCGAATAATCAGGATATGCTAGAACTATTATTTTCAATGGTTGCTATGCCATGTACATTCTCCGAGACATCTCATTTTGAATTGCTAAATTCAACAAAATTTGCGCACAATTAACAATCGAGATAATAGTTAATGCATAAAAATCGATGTAATAATATACAAATCCACTAAACTCATACTTTAGTTAATATTTCGGACATAGATCGCTCATTTTGAGAATTTTCGATATAATACATATTGAATACATTGCTCATCCATGGCCTAACAAAAATTAATGAAGACTTGAGCTGATTCATGCTATATTCGAATGATGAAGAATAATTGCATGGAATCTGATAAAATCAAATTAGATTTCATAAAAATAGAAGAAAATGTCATAATTACTCGATTAAGTCATAAAAATTTCTTTATATATAAAAATTTTATAAGAAAATTATGGTAAATGATTAAATCTGCAAACATATTTATACACTTCGAGTAAAACCAATAAAGTTATTCAATAGTAAAAAGTAAGATTTATCATATATAAATAAACAAAACAATAATAATAATAAAATAAGATCAATTGGTGTATCCATCGACCAAATAAGTCAAAACCTTTCCCTGTTTGATCTGAATTTCACCTCTTTCTTCAATTTTATAGTTTCCTCCGTAAATCAACTCGTAAAGAGCTCTAGAGACGTGGACCTTCATTGGAATACCATTATGTTCCATCTGTTGTGCGTAAGAGATTGCAGGACCGAAAATTTCGAAAGTTGGTTTACCAATTCCGATGACTCCTGCAACAACTGGTCCTCCAATGTGTTGGCCAACTCTTACTCTCAACGACATTCCGTGGTTTTCGTTGACTCTTTTGATTGCGTTAATTGCTTCGAGGCCAAAGTCAACTGTAGCCCTTGCGAACTGAAGCAAATTCGGTGTCTCTGCGAATATTCCTCCAGCGGCCATGTAACAGTCTCCGATGCATTTAATTCGCTCCATAACAGGTAACGACTTCACAATTGCATCGAATTCGGTGAATATCTCATTGAGAACACCAGTTATAACCTGTGCGGTGTTGGATGAGCACCAAGGAGTGAATTCGACAATATCAATAAAGGAAATCGTGGCAGAACCGACCGAGAACGAGATATTCTTCTCTCCTGCCTGCACTCTAGGCACAAGGGATGCGGGGAGAATCGTTGCAAGTAATTGGTCGCTCTTTGCCCTTTCTTCAGAAATCAATTTGTTGTAAACAAAGGTTTGCGTTGTATTTCTGATGGTAAAGATCACGTTGTCACCAACTAAAGCTGACGTTCTCGATATGAAAAGGAACTTTTTGTCAGGATCTCCTTTGATATACTGTACATTGCATGAACTCGTCTTCATTGTTGGATCGAAGAGTCTGTTCAGCTGCGAATTAGTCTCAGGAGAGAAGTTCGATGACTGTATGTACCCTGAGAAAGAATTATTTGTCAGAACTTCCTTGAAAAGGGCGTTTGCGGCCTTGTTCGCTGAAATTACCTTGTAATTCGCACCGGACGTGACCACAATTGCGTCAGGAAGTTCCTCGACCAAGTTATCGTAGAAAGCGTTGTCTCTTGTGCTGGAATCTCCACTTCCATGTGCGAAATTGCCGCTGAGGACGGTCATGATGTAGGAATTCTGCATGACCATGGAGGTTTGACAGGCCAAAAGTAAACTCAAAGCGTATTTGAGTTTTTCATTAATAACTCTTGTTGTCAGAACAACACAAATATAACAAATAACGATAATTACAGTCAAAACAATAGCTGACGATACGAAAACAGGGATTTTCGCGTTCATCAGCTCATCAATACGAGAATCTACTTCCAAATACGCTTTATACAGGAAATCATCGTATAACCTGAACATTGCGATCTCATCTGCCAACATTAGATTGTCAGTATTGACAGTTGTTGACTTGTTCAGGATTATTGGGTCAATGATCGAGTGGAAGAAGATGTACGTGTACTTAATCAGTATGTCCGGTGAGAAACAGTTCAATCCGTCCCTCGAATCCACTGGTAAATGCGATTGGTCGCAATTTGCGAGGACTTTCGCTTGTTGGACCAATTCCTTGAAGTCAGGGAATGGATGGCCATTGCCATATCCGTATCTGAGGGCTGAATAATACTCTGTCAGATTGAATTTGTAAACTTCAAGGTGTAAGTACTTTGTTTTGACATCTGCTGTATCAGTGATCATTCTCCTGGTCATGATACATGTCAAATCATTGATCTGCATGGAAAGTAAGTCCAAAAAAGTGGCAACTCCCAAAATATTATCTAAATGTTGGGAATTTTCAATCAATCTCTGGCCAACGTCGATATACATCCTTGATATGATGATATTGATGCATACTGCGGATACCATGAACACAAATAATGCAATCATGATCAAATTCAGCTCAGTTGACCTTGTATTTTCATCGGAAGCGGCCGTGAGTACTTTCATGAGGTTCTCTTCCTGTCTGTTCCGTTCTATGTCGTTGCCAATGTGGGTAGTACTCGTTAAATTTCCGGATTTCATCGAATCATCCTTGTTCACGGTTCTGAGACTTTCGCTGATCTGAGAAACAACATTTTTAGGAAGGACCAAAAGAGTTTTGTAGATTGTTTCTTTGTCACGTTTGATTTTTCTGTAGACAACGATCATGACAATGAAAAGAACCAAAGCAAGGAAAAGGGAGAGTGCGTATTGGTCAATTGTCATCACTTTGTGCATGAAATCAACACTGGATTCGATGTATTCTGTCAAATTATTCGTGGCCGAACAAATTTTATCGACAACGGTCTCGATATTGTAGAACGGATTACGCATTGATGGAGACATGAGTGAATAAGGGGTAATGGAAGTATCGTTCATGTCAACAACTTCGGTTAATCTCATAACAATATCATTAAAGGCAGATAACAGAGAAGTAGTCTCAGTTTTGTTAGTAACGAAGTTGTTACTGAACGATGTGTACTGTAATGACCCGTTATAGAGCAAAAACCTCGTTGCATCTATGTATTTGTTTCCAATCTTGTAATCTCTGAAATCTGCGAAGCTTTTGATACTGGCAATCAGCTGACTGATACAATATTTCACTTGTTCAACTAAAGATGTCTCATTTGCGAAGCTTTTCATGTTATAATCTGTGAAATTAACAACATGAAGCTTATTCAAGAGATATAAGTGGGCGAACGCTGTTCCTGCTGATGCATAGTACCTTGCCCAAGCGGTATTGTCCGAAAATCCAAGAGGTTTTTTAATTCTCTTCTTATATGAGAGAATCAAAGCCAAAAGAACTACAGCGACGCAGAAGCTAAAGACAGTGATTATTCCTACAAGCATATTGGTCGTAACTAATGAAGGAATATGGAGACTATCCATCAAATCCGTCAAAGTTCTATTATCCTCTTGTTTTCTTGCAAGCGTTTCATCATCAATCTCTTCAGTGAACACCACACTCTCAGATACTTCATTTGCAGAAGAAGATTCCAAAGGCATATTCATTATGATCATAGATGGCAGCTGAGGGAAGGCGTGGAGGCCTAATTCTTGGGTATGGTCTTCATGTACCTTTATACCTCTCGAAAGCATCCTCACTTTATCCGTAGCGTCTTTGTATTTGTCCGCATCGTTTGAAACTTCAATTAAATAGGTCGAATACGTTCTATACAAAAACCTGTTGTTTGGCAGTTGCACTAACAATAAATTGAATTGGGCGTCACATTTTGATTTCATCGAATAAGCGTTTGCTATCGCGCTATCCAATTCTGATATATTGCCTTGTATGACTTGGTCCCACACATGTCTTAATCTTCTTTTGGCTGCGGATATGTCTTTCTGTACTTTTGTTAATTTCTTCTTTAATTCGGAAGTTAAATTGGATTCTCGCTGTTGGAAGATGATTTTGGACTGTGATAATGCCTGCTTAACCATGATACCATGCATCTTCCTTTGTATTATGGTTCTGATGATGTAATTTAATGTATCAGATAATTCTGGGTAAATTGCAACAAATTTGCCGTAAATAACCATGAACATTGTATTGTCTGGGTCTTTATCAGTGATATACTTGAAGATGGTGAAGTCTAATGATGAAGGATGGGCAAAATGAAATCCGATCGTAGAACAAACGTATAACTTCATGGAATCAGGCTCATCGAGTAGTAATTCCTTGTTTTCGTATAAATTGTCTAAGTAAACTAGCGCTTTTCTGATGATTGTCTGAGTTATGAAGTGACTTAAGATAAATACGGCAAAAAGAAGGCCAATGAATATAAATAGACCGGCCACGTTCATATGTATTTTCAAAAATATGAAAATTGCGAATACAATGTAAGCACAAAAGCCAAAAATCGCAAAAGTTAAGAAAATCGTGTTATGTAAGAAAGAAACAAAGGAAAATGTCTTATACATTGTGAAGTAACATGATAAGGCAGCAAATGCAAGTGCAATTGTAAGTATTCCTTGAGGAATTTTCGGTAAATATGCAGTAAGTCCAACTCCTATTGCTTCGAATGACTGAACTTGAAGAGAACCCATCTGTTGGACACCGTTGATGCACATAAATGATGTAGGACGGAAAATGAATGAATAAGAATAAAGTTTTCTGTAGAAGAAATAATAAAAAACGAAAGTAACAACAGTGAGAACGATTGTAACGATATTGTACGCAAGATCATGGTAGGTATCTTCCTTGGCTATCATCTTGCTTACAGTCTCAAAGCAGATTTCTAAACAAGGAACATGAATTATGTAACCAACAATTGAAATAAAGAGATGAATTATGTAAATAACAATAAGACTAAGTGAACCATTCTGCTCGTAATACTTTGCAGAGATCGTTATCAATACAAAGAACGAAAAAATTAAAATGAAGTAAATAATTGCAACAACAAATGAACACTCATCTCTGTATTGAATTGGTACGATATTCCAAAAGATTGATAACCAATTAAAGAATTTATATACGACTTTATCCCTTGGATGTAAAGAAGCAAAGTTGGATAGGAACATAAGACCAAACATTTGCAATGTTCGGATAACTGATATGATGCTATGAAGGCTGTAGAGTCCCGGTAGCATCGAATCCATGTAATTGAGCAAATTTTGATACATTCTGAAGAGTTTTTTTGATTTTCTCTCTTCTAGCAATCCTCCATACTTCGACGATGATGAAAAGTCTGATATTCCAAAAGGGGATGATGAATTTCCTGTCGAAGTATTAGATTTCATCCACTTGGAAATATCACGTAAAGAAAAATTACGTCCTCAAAAAAATAACGTATCACAAATTTTTAATTCATTTAAATCATTTGATACATGCAGATGAAATTTATTTTATTAATTTGAAAAATCGCCAAAGTTAAATTTTAATAAAAGGTTAATTGCAAATAATGAATATGATCATTAATACATCTTAAATGTAAAATTGAAGACTGTTGATATCTGAATTTTTAAACTTTGAAAACATTACATTGAAACAAAATTAATTGAATAATATGATATTTGAGTGACTGGTAACGAATGATCCAAAAAAATTCAATGTGACAAAATTCAATTTAATATAAAATTCAATGAAAACACCAGTCTCATCACACTTTTCAATGTTCGATTTTTAAAAACTGTTTAAAAATGGAGCTTATATTGAAATAGTGTAGAGACTAAAAATTACCACAGACTATTTCAGAGGATTGAGTTGCCACTCAATCCTCTGAAAAGTCTGAAGTAATTTGCAAAATTTATTCAAATTGAAATAATATTGTTTTCACATAATCCATTTCATATCACTCATTTAACTTTTGAATACTATAAATTTTGACAGAAATTTCAAAAGAGCAATTTTTCTTAATCAGTAATTATTGTTTAAATCAAAAACTACGCCTCAATTATGAAAATACCTCAATTTTTTTGAATTGTTGTTAAAATTTGTTGACTAAACCCTTTTGGTTTTATAGTGTTATTCTTGTATTATTCGAAATATCAGAAATTAATAATTTGCGCAACAGTAAATAATTTCTTTGAATTGTTCAAGTTTAAATGGCAACAGCTTGATTTTCATATATTTTAACTTAGCAGAGGTTTTATTGACTTGTACAATTTAATAAACGAATTAATTCTCAAACAACAAATTTGCGGAATATTTCGAACATATTGATTATGTTTTCTCATTTACACATTTAGCAATCAATATTAAACCAAGATATTTAATGATGAGTACTTCTTAACTACATTTTATTCTCGAATTATATTTTTTAGGCTTGATTTTGCCCTAATCAGCTTAGTAACAATTTAAGGAGGAATGATATAAAGTGCCTTAATTTGGAAGTTACAATTTAACAACCGCCATATTCACTAGTTCTTTGAGCCTGAGTTACACTTTGCAACTAAGCAAATTCAACAAGCTATGTAGATATAACCACGTTTTGCACAGTATTCAAGGAATAATTGCGATTATTAACCAAATAAATATTTAAACCACCGAGAAATAATATGATAATATGTTTAGAACATCAATATTATCATTTACCTTACAAAAGCAAGCAAATTATAATAGCAATACAAAAAAAATTCATTATTTTAATACAATTAAATCAAACATATTTATTAATATACATTATCTTGACTGTGCAAGCTTAGGTATTACCAACTTAACTTTTCCATCCATAGGAATTGGTCTGAAACCATTGAGTTGAAGCTTTTGAGCATTTTTAGTTGTTTTGAACTGTACAAGCTTTTGACGTGTTCTTGGAGTAGAAATAGCCATTGGAGTGCGTTGGAACATTGTCTCTGTATCAAAGGAAGCATCCAAAGGCTGCGGGAAGTAACCTTTATCGCGATCCATAACTAATTTATTAATTCTGGCAACAATTGGATGTATTGCGTCTTCTCGAAGTCTTTCAACACGTTTACTCTTCCTCATTATGATATTATTAAGCTGTTGCTGCTGTTTATCATAATCAAGTTCAATTTCTTCACGCTCGGACGCCATCGCTGCTTCAGCCTTCTTCTGAGCCTTTTTTGTTTCCTGAATTTCTAATAAATCAGCATCTCTCTTAAATTGAGCTGCCCGGTAGTAATCTTTTTCGAAAATTAATGATTTTTCTTGGGATCTGAGCTCTGTTAACCTAACAGATTGACGTGAGAATGCTCTTAGTGTACTTTCATCTTCCCACTTTTGAACAAATTTATCTAATTTTTCTGTGTATTTGCTGTCAAGTTGTTCTTGCATTTTCTTCTTCTCTTCAAGTAGGGCATTGATATCCTGATCAAACTTCTCATTGATTTTTTGTATTTGTGCGTGTAATTCAAGAATTTCGTGTTTTAATTTATGTTTTTGAAATGTTGCATTATCTTCGTTTAAAGAATCCTTGCATATTTTGATAAATCTTTCTGAATCATTCTTATATTGTTCAGCTTCTTGATAATTACCCATCAACATGGAACTTACTTGCATTCTTTTGATGTATTGGGCAACTTGAGGTCTTTCCAATACTGATGGAAGTGTTCCACTCTTTCGAAATGTTTCTAAGGCTTTCTCACAACGAGGAGAATTGATTATGTAGTAAGTCCAAGGGAAATTCTGATCTGATTTGGGTGCTTTCTTTGGAGAATTCTTCTTGGAGCTGCAGTTCGATCCAACTGCCTTATCAAAGTTGTCTATTGGTGTTATAGTCATAATTCAGAAAAATTGAGCAATAGTTGTAAACAAAAAAGTGCTAAAAAATTTATTTGTGAGTATTTCTGACATGTTTGTATCATATCGAAACTCAAATTAAGAGTGAATATTGAATGCTTACATGCGTACAAGCACAAATTAGATACGGATTACTGAAATGCCATATTATTTGAGTGTATAATATTTACGCTAACATGATACCATCTGCATTATCATCATGAAATTCACACTATTTAGCGTTGGATTCATTGCTAAAAGATATACATTTTCAGTCTTATAAAACGCATTTTCATAATTTCGCGCAATTTAACAATACTCCAACTCTCATACACAGTTATCATTACCACGGTCTCATTTCAAGAAGAATTGATTAATAAAATCTAAGGTCTAATGATTTATTTACTCAATTCGAAAAATATTTTTGATTATAAATTCTTATTTGTTCATGGTTTATATAAAGGTGTAGAAAGAAAAACGAATAAAGTGTTAAAAAATACTTGAAAGCACCTTATAGTGCAAGGTCAAATATAAATATCAAGAAAAAGAATCTAAGCATAGTTTTGTATCACATGACCTAATGGCAGGATGTGAAAATGAGTATAGAGAAACCAATTTACAGTTTCCTCTTCGGAATGCATCTCTTGAATGTAATTAAATTTGGTGGTTTGCTTATCGCTCCTTTTATATACTGTAATCATATTTCTAATATCATCATTACAACTTAAATAATAAACAGTTCTTGTAACATCTTTATCTGACATTCCTTTTTCATTGCTTAGAACATAGCAATCAATGATATCTTTAAATATCTCGTAATTATAATCTTCGAATAAAAAATTTCGGACTAATGTAATTGTTCCTATTGAATAATCGAGTTTAAAGTCTTTTTGACCAGCTACAGCATATAACAACTCTTCAACTGAATCAAATTTATTTTTAATTGTAACAATTGCAGCTGCAGCAGCTTCAAAATTTGACGAATATCCCAATGTACTTTTTGGGAGATGTGGATTATTCTCTCTTGAGATATTATAATTTCTCACAATAATAAATGAATCAAGTTTGTTATTGATAACAACTATAATACATCGATCTGCCATGGAACCTGAAAGCCCTTCAATATCATCAAATGAAACATCGAGTTTGATTTTAATGTGAATACGGCCACGCTCAATGAAATCTTCATTGAGAGAATCGTTTTGAACTATTCTATAATCTATGTATTTGTTCATATTAAAATTTTTAAAAAGTGACAACAAAATTTTGAAATCGTTTGCAAGCATTCAAATTTTCAGAACTTTTAACGTTCAGGAAAATTAGAATTTGAAAACGATTAAAGAAATTGTTTGCAATTTGGCTGTAGGCAAGCTCCGTCCTAATTGCGATTTTTTAAATTCTTCACAGTATACTATTTGAAATGCGAAATTCGACTGTTTCTTTACTATTAAAAAGTGCTGCAAAATGAAGAGTTGTTCTTTTATAATAATGTTAATCTATATTTCATCAACAAAGTGAATTGGAATATCAAACAATGCTGAATTTATAAAGCATTTTAAAATCAAAACTTCAATCGATATAAAATAGAAAAGATACAAGATTTTTATGTTCTATATACCAATTTTGTACTCATTCTTCAAGAATGTAACAAAATCAATGTTGTGGAGAAATAATTGCATGCTCTACAGTAATCCTATCTGGCTTTCATTTACACATGTTATCTGAGTTTCTTCAAAAAATGAAAGCTTTTTTAAAGGTCCTCTTTGTATGCTTTATCATATGAGAGAGAGAGAGATAAATCATTTTTACAGTATGAGGACTACTGATGTTCTCAAATATGAATGTAATGACTAATTATATGAGAAATCTTAATATCGAATACATTTCAAAGTTTTCATACAATTAAAGGCTATTGAACCTACTAAATAAGGAGATATATAATAGACTTTCAATGCATACTCACAAATTCCTTTATTTTGATGATAAATTGAAATTTGAAGTTCTAGTAATCAAAAAATATTTTCCACCATAGAAGCCAAAATGCTCAATCATATCCCAGCATTTATCCTAAAAATAATCAAAGTTGATAGAGTACCCGAAAAAAGTTGTAGACGCTGAAATAAGTTGTATACGGGGAATTTCTTAATGCAAAATTGTTGGAAACAACACAAAGGATCATATCGCATGCTAAATTCATGTTTTAGCAAAAAGCATCCAATATCAAATTACGATTTGATAGAAATTTATTTAAATAATAATAAAACTGGTTTGTTTAATTAATTTAACTAATAATTAAGCTTTATTCATTATACATACTCGTTTTAAATTGGAATAAAATTTATAAATTTAATTTTTGACCTTCTATAGGTAGAATTGTATCATCTTCCTGTGTATCTATCTTCAATGTGTATTTTATTCCTTGGGCAAAGACTTCATTCAGTTTTTAATCTTTGTAAAGATTGCATTTGTACAAATGGTATAGGATACGTAATTATACAATAATCGCCTATACAACAACTTTTGATTCATTTACATCAGGATTGGAAGACTGAATTGTAGAGGTCTTGGAATCTTGTGAAATGAGCTAAAGAATCCTATAATTCAGTGCACTAAGCTTAAACATCATTGTCAATGAAGTAACCTAGAGTTAGTTATAATGATGCTGGTGGTAATCAACCACAGAACTAGGCACAGATGAAAAATGAAAAAAATTTAAACGAAAACATAAATTTTAAACGGCAATTGTATACATTTCCTTTTTTTTTCTACTTGCAAACATAATGATAATTACTAACAAAATAAATTTTCTTATTTTCAACAACTTATGTTTTGATTAAAATTTTACAAATTAAATGGAATATTGATTAAATTAATAACTTAAAATTGGTCTATGTACACAATAATTTAATTTATTATAATTGTTTAGTCTAAAATAGTTATTCATTGTTAAGATTGAATCGATATCACGCGGAATTGGGTCAGATGCCATTATAACAAATTAGCATGTTCTATCCCATATATTCAATATATTCTCCCATAGAATTCCATATCTAAACTGTCTGTATGAAGATGTATACAACTTTTTTCGGGTACTCTATGAGAAAAAAAATTAGATCAAAATTCAGATGGTTTCAGTTGAACTTTATCAGACAAAACATGGTTTTGTTCATTTATTGATAAAGCCTTCATCTGATCCAGAAACATATGTAGTCACAGTAGATTCAACAACAGGAAACCCAATGTTCGTTGGAATTCCAATGGATGACATCTTTCCGGATTATGGATTGGCGATTTCATACATTACAGAAAAGTTTGAGTCCAAGCTTAGACTTAAAGGTGAAGGTCTTATTGGTATGGCTCAAGCTGATAATCAAGTTTTTATTGCGATAATTGATAAATCAGAAACATCTGGCGTTCTTCCAGGCGGCCACACAATCAAAGTAGTTAAACATGTCACATTTTATTCAATTAATACGTCAAATAACAAACAAGCGAAAAATCCATTTGAAGATTTCCAATTAAATGATAATCATTACTTCTGCGAGACATACGATTTAACAAGATTATATCCGTCGAAATTTAAACCATACGAACCTGACGAATCTTTCTGCTGGAACAATGGCTGGACAAAACCATTCAAAGACATGGGAATTCGCAATTGTTGCATCACTCTCATGCAAGGTATCGGATATACATACGAAGGACCAGAGAAAGAATACAAAATCGCTCATCTTTGCAGAAGATCATCTGTAAATCCAGGAACACGCTATGCAGCTCGTGGATTGAACAGCAAAGGATCTCCAGGCAATGAAGTTGAAGCAGAATTGATCTTTTTCAAGGGAGAAAACTGGGTTTCTGTCAGATGGAGACGTGGATCAATTCCAATTCACTGGGCAACCGTTCTAAACAGCAAAGTTTCCTCTCCTATACACTGTGTCGACAAAGAAAACTACTTTGAAGGAACTCCTGAATATTTTATCTCATTAAAAGAAAGGTTTGGAGTTCCAGACATACGCTGCGTCTCTCTTTTACAGACAAACGAAGGCCATTCCGAAGCAGAAATCCTCGAATACTTCAAAACAGCGATTACAAGATTATACGACGCCGGAGTTGACAATGTCTTCTACACACCGTTCGATTTGAACCAGAGATTACACGAAGATGGCTCCGGTGAAGCCATGAACGACTTTGTTTCTTATATCGGACCGATGATGGACGATGCCGGCTTCAACATCGGCCAAGGCCTCGAAATCAAGGAACTCCAGAAGTCCCTCTTAAGATTTAACTGCGCAGATAGCTTGGATAGGACGAACTTGGCAACTTTCTACTTCGCACTTTTTGTAACCGCCAAATGGTGCCGAGAAAATGGATATGCGAACAAAGTCGACGAGAACGCACTTCCCAACGAAGTTGTACCGCAGCATATCATTGATTTCCTCGCTAAATCATTCGTAGAGTGCGGAAACATCGTTGCGATGCTTTATACGAATACTCCCGCAATTAAAGTTAAAGCGATCAAGAAATTCAGCCCGTCATTAGAGAATACATCGAATGATACCGCGATTACACTACAACGCCGTCTGGAAAACGTCATGAATGACCATGTCAGACAAAGAACAATCGAATTATGGACAGATCCTACACCTTTGACATGGTCTCACAGACTAAGTCACACATACATCAGAGTTATCGAAGGAGCTCCACACATGATCGTTGAAAATACAGTCAGTGCCTTCAAATTAGAAAAAGGCACTTTAATCATCGGATTACAGACACCTATGCTTCTCACAGCAGTCCTAGTAATGTTCCTACCAGCAAGAGATGAGTCTCCGCACTTCATGAAGATCGAAACAGGACTTACAATTGATGATCTCTCCGAAATTGCAAATCTTACACTTCCAACCATAGAAAACGCCATGTGGTCACGTTACAGGGTCGGCATGCAAGAGAAATGGGGCTATTCCCACAAAGGAAACAAGTTCATTCGCTTCATCAAATTTACTTTTTCAGAAGAGAAGCCAATTGTCATCGGAAACATCAAAATCGAAGCGAAATCATGCCCAAGCCAAGCAGGAATCATCACATTACAAGACTGCAAACAACCTGACGAACAAACTCTTAAAAGATTCGATTACGGTTTTAACGGTTTTGTAAACTCCAAACGGACCTTATCTGATGCATTGTCATTAGAGAAACTCCGACTTGGTCTACATGTTCCTGATGAAATACGTGTTGAATTAGCCCTAAAAAGTGGAATTTCTCCATGGCAATGTGATTCTTTCTCGAGAATCACTGCTGCTTCCAATGATTTCTGCTGCAACTGCATGAAGAAGCTCCAGGAGAACGAGATGATCTACAGAATGAGACAGGCATGGCTCTTACAAGGTCTAATTGTAGAAGAAGATAAACTTGGCCAGCCAAAAACGATAAATATCTGTCAGAACTGCATAGACGAAATATTCGCATATTCCCACGGAACAGAACCGTATGAAGATGCTTATCGTACAGCCGTCAAACCGCCAAAATCGCCGACGATAACTTTACCATTCAATGAAGTTGTTGATTCTACGAAAGACATTTCCTCGAACACACAGGCTTTCGTTTACAAAGGAAATGATAAGATTTTGACAGAAAAATTTGAAGTCAAAGATTCACTTCACTTCACTTTATCATTTACACCGAATTCCATTTTATCTTTTGTTTGTTTTGATACAGATACAGAATTTCAAGTCAAAATCCAAGATAAAATTTGCCAAAAAGTGGCACTGTCAGACAATAGAATTATATACAAACTTGAAGAGCCTTTGATATCTAATTTAGTAGATTTTGAGATTAGTTGTGATGGTGTCCATTCTGTAGATAATTTCAGAGTTTTTGGAAGTGTCATGGAGATAAACGAACAAAATCCAATTGACATCAAAAACTACCAAGGAAAAGTGATTTCTTACGACATCCCTGTTCAGATGTTTACTGACGGAAACATAAGACAGGAGAAGTGCCAGATTTTGGACAAAAACCCAATCCACAAATTTGTTGTGGAGATGAGAGTTGGAGGTCCAAACAATTTGAGTTTCGTGATTCAGTTTAAATCGCAAGGAAAAACTGTTTACGAAAAGAAAATTATTTTGCCTGAGACATCCCCAGGAAACAGGATGTCCTTCAAGACTGATTGTACTCAGCCTTGCGATGCTGTCGTTGTTAATTACTTAGATAGAACATCTTTCTTTAGACAACCTCTTTTCAGATTTATTTATAAGAAATAAAATATTATCTATTCTTGTGTCACGTTTTTATAAATACAGAATCAAATTTTTTATTTATACCTGGAAACATCAATGCACCAAATTAAATACATGGATATTTTATGATGAAAAACACAGTTCGCTTTCAATTTTTCAATGAGGTAATATCTATATTCTGCATGTGTGTACTTTTAAAGAATGCTTAAATGCATCTTAAATTTATAAATGAAAAATGATTTACCAAAACACAATTTGGGTTTTAAATAGCTTCATTTGAAATCATTGAGGAATCTTTTGGGAGCAGTTGCTCATAAACATTTTCTCAAAAATGAATCATGAATGATTTTTGGAGTTAATGTTGGTCACACGCATGTAATCTGGAGGTTGAATATTAGCTTAATTTTCGTATTTAATGAGTAGTAAAAGGTAAATAATTCATTTTGCAGAAATATGGATCGAGTAAATAAAAATATGGGTAACAGTTCTTGGCTAATCAACAACAAATAATATTTATGAAACTACCGACCACTGGTGTACTTCATATTTCATTGAATTTAATTTTAACTTGATCGATTTTAAATTTAAAAATCAGTATTTTATATTGGATGAAATCATATAAAGAAGCACATTTATTGAGATTGTTGATATGATATTGACTGTCATATTTATGATTTTTGATTTTCGAAATTTGGTTTTTCAAAGTCGGTGAAATAATCTGAAAGAAAGATGTATTTTGTTGTGATTTTGCAAATGATGTGTCTATTTTAATATATTTATCATATGATGTTAAAAAATCACATTTATTTGGATTCAAAACCGTTATATTTTTTTTCTAACAATAATCGTTTTTGACTCAAATTCGAAGTTATTTATCATTATAATCGACTTTCGCATATGCATCTATGACATGTGATAAGCATATAATCACTGCAAATTTGCATTTTTGAGTGAACGATAAAATTGAGAGAATGCAACCACTCTTAAATAGTTCACAGTATTGAAGCGTATATACAATACACAGTCAAATTTATCAAAAATCGTAAGATTTTGATTTTTCTTATATCTCTCAATTTTTTTTCTATCAAATATTGTTTGAATACTCATATCATTTTTTCTTCTTCACTCATCTCATGAAGTGGATCTGGAACAACACAACACGTATCGCATTCGGAGAACACTGCGTCGTCGAACACCTGAAAGACTTCGTCAAACCTCATTCGCGCGTCCTCGTTACATTCGGAGGAGGCTCAATCGACAAGAACGGTGCTCGCACAGATGTCACAAAAGCACTCGCAGACCTTGAGTGCGAGACAGCTTGGGAGGGCGGAATCCCACCTAACCCAGAGATCAACAGACTCTTGGAGATCTCTAACTCCGCGAAGAACTTCAAACCAGACTTGCTCCTCGCAGTCGGAGGCGGCTCTGTCATCGACGCAACAAAGTTCATCGCAGCAGCAATGAACATCGACGATTCTGTCGACCCTTGGGACATCGTCTCGAAGGGCTTCTTGCCAGAGAAGATCACACCAATCGGAGCAGTCCTCACAATACCAGCGACAGGCTCTGAGTGGAATGACGGAGCTGTCATCTCGAGGAGGAGCACACATGAGAAACTAGTCATGTACTCAATATACCCAACATTCTCGATGCTCGATCCGATATACACAATGACAATACCAATAAGACAGCTCAGGAATGGTCTCTACGATGCAATGACACATTGCATAGATCAAGTTATCACACCACACGTTCTCCCGATGATGGACAACTTCTTCTTCTCAGTCATGAGAGAGCTCGTCGACATCTCAGGACCACTCCTCTCCAAGGACAAGTCTTCGCTCGAAATCCACGAGAGGCTCATCCAAGTGTGCAGCTTCGCTATGAACTACATCTTCGGACTTGGAAAGGACAAGTGCTTCGGCATACTACAATCGGACATATGCTGACAGCCAAGTGGGGAATCGATCACGCTTCGACACTCTCAATCATCACACCTTTCCTCCTCGAGGAGTTCATCGAAGAGCGCCAGTACAACCTTGCACGCGCTGCTGAGCGTGTTTTCGACGTCAAAGAAGGAACTGACGCAGAGAAGGCTAAAGCATTCATCGCTAAGCTGAGGGAGTGGATACGCGAGATCGGACAGTTCACTAAAGTCACAGACCAGGAAGGTGCTACAGTCTCACCGGGAGACGTCGACGAAGTCACAGAGATGGTCATGAAGTCTAAAGGCGGAAAGCCATTCGGATATCTCGACACCATCACACGTGAACACGTGCACCACATCCTCGAAAGAGCTTTGAATCAATAATAAACTGATTAATAAAGACTTAAAATTATAATAACATAAATATACTTTTAATTACAATATTCTTATTCTAATTATAAAATAAAACAAATAAATTCTAATAACCAATCAACGAAATTCATGCCTGATTAAAGATATTATCATACTAAATATTGTTATTTTAATCACTCTTTTGATTTTAATTCATTGAACAATCTTCGGAGTTTCAAAGCTACTAATTGCTGAATAAGGAAGAACATATTTATCTTTTATTATATCACAATGTTAATTGAATACATTGTATTTGATTCTAAAAGTAGCGAGGCTAATTTTTAGGTTTCATCAGTTGATATACAATGTTAACGTTTTGTTAGCATAATTTCAATCGTTAGAATAAAGAGAAAGAATACACGTCGCAAAGATAAAATCTCAGATTTCAATCACATAAGAAGTTAAATATAATGCTTCAATAAAAAGGCTAGTTAAAAGCTTTTATCTTCTTTATATTTCATTTCCAATTCTATTTGATTTAATTATTTAACATTAATAAACATCATGACATCATGATTTAGAACGATGGAGCGATTTATCTGAGAATTGTTGATATGATATTGACTGTCATATTTATGATTTTAGATTTTCGAAATTTGTTTTTTCGAAATCGTTGCAATATATTTAAAGAAAGATGTATTTTGTTGTGATTTTGCCAATGATGTGTCTATTTTAATATATTTATCATATGATGTTAAAAAATCACATTTATTTGGATTCAAAATCGTTATATTTTTTTTCTAACAATAATCGTTTTTGACTCAAATTCGAAGTTATTTATCATTATAATCGACTTTCGTATATGCATCTATGACATGTGATAAGCACATAATCACTGCAAATTTGCATTTTTGAGTAAACAAAAAAATTGAGAGACTAATACAATTTTCTCAAAATTTGAAATTCTCTCAATATTTGACTGTAAACAGTTGAATCCGCCCACATTAGCCGATATTAGATTTGCACTCCAAAATGTATTTCATTTTTAGGTTTTATTTACTTAAACTGATTTCGGTCAGAATTTTTAAGTTCACTTATTGAAAATACATGTCTGAACAGTCAGAAGTCGAGAAAGTCTCCGAACAAAACAAACAAATTATAGGAAAGGATGGAAAACCAGTTAAATACCTTCGTGGAAAAAAGGAAAAAAAGCAAAAAATACAAACTGAAAAGCCACCTTCACCTGATCCAGCAATATATATTGATGCTCGTGTTGGAAAAATCATTCATGTTGAGCCAGTCGAAAATTCCGAGTTTCTTTATACAGAAGATGTCGACGTTGGAAATGGAATTACCAAACATATTGTTACAAGTGTCAGAAATTATTACACACTTGAGCAATTACAAGACAGAAGGGTTTGCGTCTTCGTAAACATGCATCCAGCTAAAATGTGTGGTGAAACATCAGAAGCAATGCTATTTGGTGCAACTACAAAAGATCCTGACAGATGTGAGCTTTTGGATCCTCCATCTAACTCCCCAGTTGGAGCCCGAATCTTCTTTGGACATTTCACTGAAGGTGAAGTAACCGGACAAGACCGCCGCAATTCTCATTGGAAGAAAATGCTTGAGCACTTGAGCATCAATGATCAAGGAATTGCATGCTACAAAGATGAGCCACTTCATACTGCTGAAGGAAATATTACTGTTCCAAGTCTAAGAAATTGTGGTTTTCATTAAGCAAAAGATAAAGTAAAAGCCATTATATTATAAATTAAACTTTACTTAGTAGTAAGTGGATTTTTTATATAAATTTGATTTTAGCACAAGGTTTTTAATGACCTAATGCAGAAGTATAACGTTCTACTTTAAAAAAGAATTTATCATAGAATTTTTATTAGAATTAGATTATGGATACTGCAATTAAAAGTAAATTTATATTATTATAATTTTAAGTCTTTATTAATCAGTTTATTATTGATTCAAAGCTCTCTCGAGGATGTGGTGCACGTGTTCACGTGTAATGGTGTCGAGATATCCGAATGGCTTTCCGCCTTTAGACTTCATGACCATCTCTGTGACTTCGTCGACGTCTCCCGGTGAGACTGTAGCACCTTCCTGGTCTGTGACTTTAGTGAACTGTCCGATCTCGCGTATCCACTCCCTCAGCTTAGCGATGAATGCTTTAGCCTTCTCTGCGTCAGTTCCTTCTTTGACGTCGAAAACACGCTCAGCAGCGCGTGCAAGGTTGTACTGGCGCTCTTCGATGAACTCCTCGAGGAGGAAAGGTGTGATGATTGAGAGTGTCGAAGCGTGATCGATTCCCCACTTGGCTGTCAGCATATGTCCGATTGTAGTATGCCGAAGCACTTGTCCTTTCCAAGTCCGAAGATGTAGTTCATAGCGAAGCTGCACACTTGGATGAGCCTCTCGTGGATTTCGAGCGAAGACTTGTCCTTGGAGAGGAGTGGTCCTGAGATGTCGACGAGCTCTCTCATGACTGAGAAGAAGAAGTTGTCCATCATCGGGAGAACGTGTGGTGTGATAACTTGATCTATGCAATGTGTCATTGCATCGTAGAGACCATTCCTGAGCTGTCTTATTGGTATTGTCATTGTGTATATCGGATCGAGCATCGAGAATGTTGGGTATATTGAGTACATGACTAGTTTCTCATGTGTGCTCCTCCTCGAGATGACAGCTCCGTCATTCCACTCAGAGCCTGTCGCTGGTATTGTGAGGACTGCTCCGATTGGTGTGATCTTCTCTGGCAAGAAGCCCTTCGAGACGATGTCCCAAGGGTCGACAGAATCGTCGATGTTCATTGCTGCTGCGATGAACTTTGTTGCGTCGATGACAGAGCCGCCTCCGACTGCGAGGAGCAAGTCTGGTTTGAAGTTCTTCGCGGAGTTAGAGATCTCCAAGAGTCTGTTGATCTCTGGGTTAGGTGGGATTCCGCCCTCCCAAGCTGTCTCGCACTCAAGGTCTGCGAGTGCTTTTGTGACATCTGTGCGAGCACCGTTCTTGTCGATTGAGCCTCCTCCGAATGTAACGAGGACGCGCGAATGAGGTTTGACGAAGTCTTTCAGGTGTTCGACGACGCAGTGTTCTCCGAATGCGATACGTGTTGTGTTGTTCCAGATCCACTTCATGAGATGAGTGAAGAAGAAAAAATGATATGAGTATTCAAACAATATTTGATAGAAAAAAAATTGAGAGATATAAGAAAAATCAAAATCTTACGATTTTTGATAAATTTGACTGTGTATTGTATATACGCTTCAATACTGTGAACTATTTAAGAGTGGTTGCATTCTCTCAATTTTATCGTTCACTCAAAAATGCAAATTTGCAGTGATTATATGCTTATCACATGTCATAGATGCATATGCGAAAGTCGATTATAATGATAAATAACTTCGAATTTGAGTCAAAAACGATTATTGTTAGAAAAAAAATATAACGGTTTTGAATCCAAATAAATGTGATTTTTTAACATCATATGATAAATATATTAAAATAGACACATCATTTGCAAAATCACAACAAAATACATCTTTCTTTCAGATTATTTCACCGACTTTGAAAAACCAAATTTCGAAAATCAAAAATCATAAATATGACAGTCAATATCATATCAGTAATCATCCAATTAAGTATGGTATCATTCAAAATCCTGATGTGATATAATGATCATATCAATTCAAAACGAAATTGATAAGATCTATAAAAGTTGATTAAAGTTATATTTATATGATCTTTATACTGTAATCAACATGTTGTTATTTAGTAGAATGTTATTCGAGTATCACAAACAATCGAAATTTGAAATTAAAATTTGAAATCATGTATTTATCTCATTTTATTCTAACAACCAAAATTATGCAGATAATTATTTACGTTCATCTATATGTCGTCCAAAATAATTATATTCTAATTAAGTCGAGATCTAAAAAACATGATACTGAGATCCATAACAGTTCTTATTTCACTCCACTATCTATGAGCTAGAGATTTTCTAAATTTCTCAAAGATTTTTAAATCATTTTGATTTTTCAAAATATATTGAAGTTTAAGACTGCTATGTAATAAAAATATTACTGCATTCCAATTAATATGTTATTGATCAATAATTTCATCAAAATAAAGCTAGAATTCTTTGATTTTTGCATTAAAAAATGAATTTCGAGAATCCAAAGTTTGATATTTATTCATAGAATTCTGTGTAGATTTAAAATATGTTATTTAAAATTTGGCACTGTGCAAAAATTAATTGAGACAAAAACTGCGACGATAAACTTGGTTTTCCTTTTCTATGGCTGATCAGGCTGTTATCATTAAGTGCCGTGTCTGGGGTGGTGAAACAGGTGTTACATCAAAGCTTGCTCCAAAGCTTGGTCCACTCGGTGTCCCAGCTCCAAAGGTTGCTCAGGAAGTCGCTAAGGCAACAGAGAAATACAAAGGTTTCCGCGCTACAGTTAAGATCACAGTCCAGAACCGTGAATTCAAGGTTGAAGTTGAGAACTCAACATCTACACTCCTTATCGCTGCTCTCAATGAGCCACATCGTGATCGTAAGAAAGTAAAGGCTGTCAAGCACTCTGGCTCCCTCTCCCTCGATACAATCATCGATATCGCTCGTACAATGAGACCAAAGTCCTGCGCTCGCAAGCTTGCCGGCACAGTCAAGGAAGTCCTTGGCACAGCTCAGGCTATGGGTGCTCATGTTGATGGCATGGATCCAAAGGAAGTCCAGAAGAAGATCGCTTCTGGTGAAATCCCAATCCCAGAACAATAAATGCATATTATTCTTCATATGGTAAAATTGTTCTCACGAAACAATAATCTCGTTTTTACTGAACATTATTTCATCTATATTGTTGATTTTGAGAAATGATATCTAATATCAATTTTGATTTTTTTAATATCTTGTGTTAATGCTTGCCTATTTCCCGTATTTGCTCAAAACATTAACTTTAAATATGATTTTCTTCTGAAATTCGAATTCAAGTTAAAGATAAAAAAAATCTCCTCCTTATATCCTTAATATTGGTATTTAATAATGATTTACACAAGAATTTTGAAATAAAACTGAAGGGTGGCTAACAAAGCGAAGTGTCTAAGCTCAAAGATTAGATAAGTTAGCACTTCTTCAGCATTCATACAGTCTAATTATGCATAAAATTATAGCATTATAACAATTCTGTATGTGGTTATTGTGAATTTGATTCATAATAGAGGAAATTATCGGAATGAAATAAATCGGCTGATATTCATGCTTCGATAATAAAATTATAATCCATGTTCATAGTATGCTTTAAACAAAGAGACAAACGCGTTGATTTATGAATTAGATAACACAGAAAATCAAAAAACGGAAAAAAATGGATGAACTTGAAATGATTCTGAGACTCACAGATATCTCCGCTGATGGAGAAGCTGTAGAATATAATAGATCTGGAAATCCCTTCATTACAGTATCAAGAGATACAAAAACAGAAACTCGTGAAAGAAGAAATAATAGATTAACCAGAGAACAACTAGAAAAATCACAACAAACATTAGAAGAGAGATCTGAGCTTTGCAGGCGAAGAGTTCCTTGTCTTACTACCCCAGCAACCACTGCTCATCAAAGTAGAGTTGCTTCGCGAGCAAGATCTCCTGCAAATGAACTAGATAATACTTATGATGTTTCTCAGCATAGAGGTAGGACAAAGACAATGAACGAAAAAATGTATCAAACTCGACAAATTTATTTAACCCAATTATTAATCAATAAAAAGCAAGCAGATATACAAAGACTTCAAAGAATTCAAAATAATACGGAATATAATACTAGAAAAGCTGAGCAAGATGTATCTGATGAAGCAAATGAACTTAAAAATTCGATGAACGTACTGCAAGCAGCATTATCTAAGAGCAGAAAGATTGCAGCCGAAAATGAAGTTCAATATTCTACACTTAAAAAGGAATTATTACAATTGCAAGCTAATTTTAATGCTAAATCTTCGATTATATCAAAGAATGAAGAAATTCTCGAGCAATACCAAGAATATGAAAAATTCCTGAAACTTTTCGTTCCAGAAACAGTAGATGATATATTTAGTTATTTTCATCACCCTTCTGTTCTCATTGAAGAAATGGAGCTACTTCAAGATGAAACACTTTCACTTGTTAAATGTTATTCTCATTATATGCAAGCTCAAAATGCAATTAATGAGAAAACGCAGAAAAAAGCCGAACAACAAGATATTGAAGAGCAACTTATCGAAGCGAGTGAAGTCAGAACTAAACTAGCACCTCTTGAGGATTATACTCCTCGAGCTGCAGCTAAACAAAACAATTCTTTAGATCAAGAATTAAATCGATTAACAAATCTGATCTCAGACACGTATAAAATGTGTTTTGGAAATGCCCCAAGCATGTCTCCAATCGCTATGCTTGAAAAAATTGAAACCAATTTAGAAAATATGATGAAAATTGAAGAAACTGTTTCATCGGAAATTCTTTTAGAAATAAAAACAAAGAAGGATGAAGAAAGAAAGCTAAAAGAACGTTTGGATGGCCAAGAAAAGAGGCGACTTGAACAATTGCGCAAATATGAACAGGCGCTTCAAAGAGCCAACAAGGCTATACCAAGACATGATAAAAGATTTCCAAAAGAAAGAATGCTTCCTGGTACACGCGTTCAAAAAGTTGATACGAAATCAGAGAGATTGGCAGCTCTTCGTAAGAAGGAAGACGAACTCCTATATGGGCCGTCAGACTAAATATAGATTGTTTGTATTATTGTTAATTACTATTTATTTCCTAATTTCAGTATCAAAATTTGGCATTTACAAACATCATCGCGTTTTGAAATAATAAGTTGTATACCTCTGCAGTAATGTTTGATTTTGTGATGTCGGTTTTTGATTTTACAACAAAGAATATATTGTTCAAATTAAAAAACAAGAATTTATTTAATAACATGATTTGTTGCAAATTGTTACTTGTTCAACATAATAATTTCCATTCTTTGATGGGGTAATGTTTAAAATTTTTCAAATTGTAAAACAAAATTTTATTGAAATCTTGTTAATTTGTTCTCTGTCGACAAATATTGCATTGAAGAACTATTCCAAAATCAGATATATGATCAACTTTGTAAACTTTTGATATGACTTTCGAAAAAAAGATCAACTCATGAAAAATGGGAATATATCATTATAAATGAAAGTCGCTCATTTTATTGATATATACTGAGTATGTGTATGCTAGAGAAGTAAGCTGTTCGTAATTTCTTGATTGGGAAATAATGGGAAAATCATTGTGATCCCCACAAAATTTTCACAAAAAATCAAAATTAGCATATTTGTTCATTTGCTTATGATACAACTTCAAGAAATTTTTTTGCCAATTAATTAAAACGATGAGTGAAATTTTTCGGAAGGAAGATGACAATGGGTCTCACACTTTTGATAAAAAATGATCCCCGTTTTAATTATAATTGTTCCAATGTGGTGGTTGCAAAATTATTCATTTTGCAAAGTTATTTTTTTATCCCTCAATTTGTGAGCATGATCCCGAATTTATATTTTGAAGTACATAATTATATGAATTAAAATGTTGTTACAAATTATTTGAGCGCCGACCAAAATTTAATTCAATATTCTATTGTAAAAATTGAATGACAATAACAAATTCATTTTTATCTAATGTCTCCAGTCCTTCCGCCTATCCAATCCCTTAGTGCCTATATGGGTGACTTTCAGCCAATCATATTAGATATTCTCAACAGCGCAGAAAAGCCACAACCTGTTGTTGAGAAGAAATTAAAGATAAAATACAATTGGACACCTCAAGAGGATTATTATTTACAGCAATTCGTATCAATGTATGGTACAAAGAACTGGTTCCTTATCTCCTATAAGATGGGTTCAAGAAATCCAAGGCAATGCCGCGAAAGATGGGAAAATTACATCAACCCAGAACTCTCTACAGATCCATGGACAGCAGAAGAAGACCAGCTTCTTAGAGAGAAGTACAGTGAATTAGGAACAAAGTGGGGAAAGATCTCCAAGTTCTTAAAGAATCGTTCTGCCATTGCAGCAAGAAATAGATGGTACCAACTATCTAAGATTGCTCGCAATTAGAGAATGCTATTGTTTATAAATCTTGTTTTTAATATTTTTATATAAATGATTTGTCTATCCGTTTAATTTCTTATGTTTTTCAAGCCAACATTGATTAAAAGTTACTGCAATTACTAACTTTATCTAAATGAAACCACATGTTGTATTAAATATATGCCCAACACCAAAATGTAATTCTGAATTCTCCCAAAGTCAAGAATTCTTGGTATTCGACTTATTGCTAGTGTATAGTATGGACTATATATGGGGTTCCATATTATAAATTCTACTAAGGCAAATTTTGACGGGTTTACAGTTCCCATTTGAAAAATTTTCAAAATATTACATAGAAAAATCGAAACGATTGTATAGTTTACACGGAAATATTTTAAACAATTTTTATTTATGCTATTATGGATCATTTCGGACAAGAATATGATCTATTTTGAGTGTACCATTAAATCTAAATATATAAAAAAAATTTATTCATACGGAACAAATGGGCGGAATCTTGCTTGTTCCTCCCTACAGAACGGACATTCGCTATGCTCAACGAACCAACTCTTACAACATTCGAGGCATATTGGATGTCCGCAAGGCATAATAACACTATCAATGTTATTTGTATAGCAAATAGGGCACAAATGTTCATCAGCACCCTGATTGAATATCTGGTGAAGCGTTTTCTCTATTGGTAAGTGGCATAATGGGCATTTTGTTGGTCTATCTTTTTCAGGAAGACTATCCCAGCATTCTGGGCAATAGATTGCATGGCCACAAGGTGAGAACAGGCAACATCTTTTAACTTTGTCGCACTTTAAGCACCTTTTCACTATAAAATTCTTATTTTCCATCTTTGCGAGGTTGTTTGCATGCAATTCGTAGTTTCCTACGCCAACAATATAGCTATTAATTACTTCTACTGCGTACTTTGTGTCTATACGACATATTTTAATATCATTTTCTCTCTGTTTCTTTGGCAATTCTAAATTAATTTCATCTGTCTTCATGTCATTGAAGTTATATGTGTATGTTTCATTAATAATAGGATTTCCGATGTCATTTCTGGCCAATGCCGTTGTGCAATTGGCAAATAATCTCCATTGACCTTTTTTGATCGGACTTGGTGAATCAGCGAACACAATTTCCGATGCAAAAATACTTGCACCGTGATGTATCCACATAAATGAGTTAAATGGTCCGATGAGCTGACATCTTGTAACGTGTAAAACAGCTCCTGTAAAGACATTGATGCCATGAGCTGCGCCACCAGCAATGATACAGTCCTCAACGTTTACGTCGCTAAGGTCGCAAACCTCTAAAGCTCCGTATTGAGTATCACCGATACAACAATTTCGAATTGTAATATTCTTAGAGTTGATAACTCTTGTTCCTGCTTCAGCGCATGTCCTAATTATGCAGTCTTCTATTACAACTCTGTTTGATGAGCGGACAATTACTCCAGACATCAAAGATTTCTCGAAAATACAGTGGGAAACGTATCCCATGGCCCCATCACAGAAGGCAAGCAATGGCCACTGTGATTCTTCGAAATGACAATCTTTGATAAAAGCAGCAGAATGAGATGAAGCGTTCAAACAGTTACCGTTGCATTTTCTCATGTATACATTATTAAGAATAGTCTGTGCATCGTCTAAAAGCACACATGTATCGCCGGAATTTATGATATCGCAGTTTTCGAGTTCAGTTTCGAAAGATTGATGAACTGCAA
This sequence comes from Trichomonas vaginalis G3, assembly GCF_026262505.1. Lineage (NCBI taxonomy): Eukaryota > Parabasalia > Trichomonadida > Trichomonadidae > Trichomonas > Trichomonas vaginalis. Next base: position 4,221,348 of record NC_067204.1, on the reverse strand, counting down.
GGGCTCCTTTATGATTATCTGTGAATTTGCTATTGGTTACCTTTAGCGTTGAGTTAGCGTTGATAAAAATCGCAGTTTGCTGAGCGTTTTTGAATTCTGTGTTGGAAAAGACGAATTGGGATCGAGTATCAGCGAATGTTAAGTCTGTATCTGATTTATCTATAAGAGAATCGTAAACAAAAACTTTAGAATATCCAGTTGCAACAAGGCCAGCCTCTGAGCAATTTATGATTTTACAGTTTCGAAGTGTGATGTTAGAGGAGTCATCTGCACTAATTCCGTAAAGCATAGAATTTTCGAAAATTGTATTTTCAATTTCGATTCTGCTGTTTGTTGATGCTAATAAATAATCTACACCGGATTGTATTTCATGGATGCGGGAGTTTTTGATTGTAATGTATGAAGCAGTATTTGTGCAAATTCCTCCCTTTAAATTTAAGTCAATAAAGGTTACACTCATGCCTGCTACGACCCTTATCAGTTTACAAACATATTCTGTTTGAGAATCAAAAATTAATGTTCCAGAAAAGTTAATTATTATTGTGTTATCTAAATCTACTGTGGAAGGGGGTGTAATTCTGAACACATGGTTGTTGGACTCGCTTCCTAAGCTCGACAAATTATAAAAACTAACATATGACTCTTGAACATTCTCATGTTCTTGACTACTCATCCCTGACCAATTGTCACTTTTTATTAAATTTTTTTTTCATCAAAAATAGTGAAAAAAATCAACAGTTGAAAATATAATTAATAAATACACTTGTGACTGTACTAACTGGTTATTAGGTAAATAATGTTCATTACTCACTTTTTTCAATCAAACATCCCTTGATATAAAAAAATGGCATCTGATGTATATAAAATAAATACAGCTATGTTTGGGCTATCTGATTATTCGGGAAATAAGAGATGAATAGGGTATTGAAAACATGAAAGTTGTTTGATATTAAATCATATCGTGGGATATATTTAGGGTATCCTTAAAGTGATGAAATGTTAGATGATTTATTGATAAAGCGCATTATGAATTTTATCGATCAATTCTCATCTCGATGGTTGAATGCAGGTTATGCCGTATATGCTTATGATTGTCATCCTATATGATATTATGTATGTATTTCTTTACAAGCAATTCTTTGGTAATAAGATAATTTTGAAAGACTATAGAAATTATTTGTGTTCGATTTCCGGTAATAATAAGACTGAAAATAAAATTCTTAACATTTAATCTTTAGCTGTTATTTGAAGGAAAATGGATAAATCTCAATCGTTATCATATTAAAATACAAGATAACATATCTACAACTTTGAATAAATCAATTTTCAAATCATATTATATTTTCAATTCTATTCAAATTTGAGAATAATATCATTTCAATACCTTTCATATTGTATTGCATTTGGTTGAAACAGTTGATAATTTCTACTTTACAACGATAAACAGGGTTCTTTTGATTTTCGTTTTGAAAATCCATAAAAGTTTTATTCAATTCACGAGACTGCATGATAAAATTGACGTCCTATGGCAATATTGCAATTTTACGGCAATACACCCTTTGATAATTGTATGTTTTTCAACTTTTTGAATGAAGGGAAAACGATGATACTTAAAATTGAATGGGTGTGAAGTCATCATTTTTATGCTTTCCTCCTGCGCAACCCGCCGACTTAAAACTATTGTAGGAAATGGCAAACTCATCCGTAGTCTCAACCACGACCTTGAAGAGAATGGTGCTGTTGTATACGAAGACGACACCATCATTGATATCGGCAAGACAGAAGTAATGCGCAAAAAGTATGCCGGATCTAAGTACATCAATGCTGATGGTAAACTTATTATGCCAGGTCTGATCAATGCGCATGGCCACTACTATAGCTTCTTCAGCCGTGGTATGAGTCTCAAAGATCCACTACCATACACATTCCTTGAAGTTCTTGAAAGACTCTGGTGGCGTCTCGACCGTGCTCTTCAGCATGAGGATAACTATTTATCAGCCGCAGCTGACAATATTGCTGCTATTAAAGCTGGTACAACAACAATTATTGATCATCATGCATCACCAAATGCCATTGAAGGTGCACTTGATGACATCGCTCAAGCCGCTCTTGATGCTGGTGTTCGTAATCACATTGCTTACGAAGTCACCGATCGCAATGGAATGGATGGTGCTTATGCAGGTATCGAAGAGAATCGCCGTTTCATTGAGCGCTGCTACAAGAAAGACAAGAACCCAATGCTGGCCGCTTCATTTGGTCTTCATGCAGCTTTCACATGCAGTGATGAGACATTGAAGAAGTCAGTTGAAGCCCTCGCCTCAGTTAAAGAAGCTGCTGGCAAAGTTGGATTCCACATTCATGTTGCTGAAGGCAAGTATGATGAAGAACAATCATTGAAGAATCACGGAAAGACTGTTGTCGATAGACTCGTCGAGTTCGGCATTGCTGGCCCAGAAACAATTTATGGACACTGTGTTCATGTCAATGATCATGAACTTGATTTAATCAAGAAGACAGGAACAAACATTGTTACAAATCCAGCTTCCAACATGAACAATGCAGTTGGCCTTCCACGTGCAATTGATTTTGTTAAACGCGGAATTCCACTTGCTCTTGGTACAGATGGCTGCACATATGATATGTTCCAGGAAATGAAGTTCCTTTACTTCGGTAACAAGTTCATCAACAAAGACCCACGTGTTTTCGGATGGGAATCTGGTGATGTTCTCTTCAATGGAAACTCCAAGATCGCTTCAAAGGCCTTCCAGAAGAAGGTTGGAGTTCTCGAGAAAGGTGCATTTGCTGATATCATTCTTGTTGACTACCAAGTTCCAACAGTCCTTTCTACAGGATCACTCCCATGGCACATGGTCTTCGGCATGACAGGAGCAAATGTCCATACGACAATTGTTGGTGGCAGGACTGTCATGAGAAACCGTGAATTATTAAAAATTGATGAGAAGGAAGTCATGGCACGTGCTCGTGAGCGTACTCCAGGCGTCTGGGAGAGACTTTAAATCAGTATGATTTAACAAAAAAAATAGTGCTAAGATTAAAAGATTTTGATTCCAAAATTTTATATAAGCTTTAGAACTCAATAAAACAACAATAATTAGATTATTTATACTATTATATGTATATTCTCCAGGATTGGTTGATTCTTTTGTATAATCAAGCTTACAGTACGATTTAGTCGGAAACGTGTCATCGATACATTACTAGTTAATGGCACATTAAGCATCTACATGCATTCTAGAGCAAGATGTCTTATTGTTATTACCTAAAAACTTCTTGCAAATATGAAAGAAAAATAATCTTTTACAAACAATTAAAATTTTGAATGGCAATTAGTTGAGGCATTCAATATAGTTCTGCTGGAAGTCATTCATTATTGGAGGCTCTGTAAAATCATAGCCATCAGATGAAAAGTCAGAATAATCACATGAATATGATGTCGAATATTGATCAAATGTGATTTTTCCATCTTCTGCAAGTATGGCTATAGCTCCTTCGTTGTTTCCATCACAATAATTGGATGCGGAAAAAACTGTGAAGCAAATTGTTTCGCCTTTCGAGTTAGATAGCGAGTGCAAAAAGCCGTTAGAGCATGATTCATGGCCTCTGATAATGGACTTAAGGTTGCTATCCTGAAGGAACTTCTGTGTTTTCTCAGCAGAGAACACTTCACCAACTCCTCGAGGTGATGGTGCGGTCAATTCACCATCATCAAGATTCCTTGGATCGCCCCATACCAAATCTGACACGATCTGGTTGGAGTCAAAATTAATGATATCGAAGCGGTCAATGCTTTTGATATCATCAATATTATTGATATGGGAGGAAATACCGCCATGGCAGGCGAATATTCTGTTTGGAAGAATAGCTCCAAGTGGAAGGAAAGGAAATGTTGATGTTATCAAATCAAAAAAGATTTCACCACTATCTTCACCCATCCTTGAAACACACTCTTCATAAAATCCATAAACCTTGCACACTCTAATAAATTCATGGTTTCCTCTAATCATTGTGACAAAATCGGGGAAAAGAATCTTTAGGCACATAAGATAAAGGATAGTTTCGATAGAGTTATAACCTCTATCAACATAGTCACCAAGAAAGAGATACTTTAGATCTTTATTTGGAAGGCCATAAGTTTTGATGATATATACTAGGTCTGTGAAGTTTCCATGAAGGTCTCCTACTACAATGTACTTTCCGGTTAAACCTTCAACAACTGTCCCTTCGATTTCAAGTTCATTCATGAACTTATCGCATATATAAGTAATGTCAGCTACATCAGGTAAGGATGTAAAGAGAGAATCTATTGATAATTCTAGTTTTTCCATAATAGCACGTATCTTTTCGACTTCGACCATCTTTCGAAATTCAAAAACTCCTCAAAAAATTAAAACAGCATTGAATTTTGTAATTATGTCATATGGGTGTATCAAAAAAAAATATTGATTAGTGGTTATTACTCATTTTTATGTATAAAAGTTTTAAGAATCACGGATTTTCAATGTCTATATGTAAACTTTGTGAAAGGTTCCTTCTCAGCACGTTGTACTCTGGATGAATTTATGAAAGTTCTTAATACAGTTAAATTAATGATTTGATAAAAATAGATTTTACATTTTTGAATGATTTGAAATTTTGAATGTCAATATTATTTTGTTATTGATAAAAATGTTGTAAGACAGTTAAACAATATCATTAAATTCCTGTAAAATTTATTAAAAATTGAATGGGTTTTGAATTAAATAAGGAAAATAATATATGTAGCTAATACAATGTGAAGGCCTAATATAATTTTAACCTTCTCAAAATTCTGATAATTGAAATTTTTCAAAGGAAAATAAGACTTTTATACCAAAATAACATAATATAGAATACGAACAATGGTGTAATAAACAGAAATTCATCAAAAGTGACAGCTCTCAATTTTTTGACATTTGTAAATTCTAAATTGAATGAGAAAAATGAAATAATACTAAGCATAATACAATATTCTAGATTTAATTATAATTAGGAAAAGTTAGTTTTGAGAGTACTTTTCATAGGCATATAGAATGAAATCTTCTGAAAAATAATATCACATAAACTCATATTATTTTCTAATATATAACTATTTTATATAAAAATCAAATTCAATGCTCTTAAAAGCGAAGGATAAACCTCAAAATTTACGAATATAATGAGTGGGAATATAATGCTTATCTATCATAAAACCATATGAAATATCAATTTTTGCTTTACGCCTAATTTTTGACGACAATTAGCAAAAAATGTTAAATGTTAACACTCAGTCCATTTGAATATGAAAAATAAAATTGACTTTGATTAAATGTTTTTATTTATCATGCAATTCTTCTTGCGACCAAAGATTTGAATAAAAGTTCAAAAAATAAGATAGCTTAAAAAATAATATACGGTAGTGTTTACTAATAGATGAATAGTATATAAATTCTATTAAAATGGATTTGATCCAAAAAAATATATAAAATTTGATCATAAATAAAATCGTTTTAAATTACTTCTTCATTTAAATGATAACAATTATTTTTGGTTTTATATTTTTTTGGATCAAATCCATTTTAATAGAATTTATATACTATTCATCTATTAGTAAACACTACCGTATATTATTTTTTAAGCTATCTTATTTTTTGAAATTTTATTCAAATCTTTGGTCGCAAGAAGAATTGCATGATAAATAAAAACATTTAATCAAAGTCAATTTTATTTTTCATATTCAAATGGACTGAGTGTTAACATTTAACATTTTTTGCTAATTGTCGTCAAAAATTAGGCGTAAAGCAAAAATTGATATTTCATATGGTTTTATGATAGATAAGCATTATATTTCCACTCATTATATTCGTAAATTTTGAGGTTTATCCTTCGCTTTTAAGATCATTGAATTTGATTTTTATATAAAATAGTTATATATTAGAAAATAATATGAGTTTATGTGATATTATTTTTCAGAAGATTTTGTGTTCTTCTTCGAAATTTTATTTTTTTATTAAAAAGAATCTTTACAAAATATACATTTACTTTAATTAATATTTAAAAACGTGCTCTATCAAAAGTTCCAAAAATTCAATAGTTTAGCTTTTCTGAGGTGTCACTTTTGATGAATTTCTGTTTACAACAATGGAAGATACAAAAATTTTTATTAATGAATTCAAGGAATAATTTATTCCCTGTCTCATCCAGTATCATATCCTTACAAATCGCTATGCATCAGTCATGAAAAGTTAATTTACGATTTGAATGAAAACGCTAAAGTAGTTTTGATAGAATTTTTATATTTGACACTTTGTTTTATTGACTAGTAGACCTAAACAAATCAAGTATCATCATTAAAATTAAAAAATAAATTTGAATTGGGCTAGAAAATGAAGGAATACAAGGTTTCAATCGGAATTTTGTAAACTATACAAATGTTCTTTACAATCACATTCTAAACTTATCGAGCCTGATTCCTAAAATTCACATGGTTACTAATCTTTCTGAACTCCTCTTATTATGTCGAGAGGAAATATCGAAAAATAAATTTTTTCCAAAAATTTTGAAATCTAATTATGAATGGTCGATTTATGGGGCAAACCCAAATTTTAGCTAAAAGTGACAGGGAAAAAAAACGTTTAGTATTAAAAAAAAAGACCGATGAGAGCTTCGTTCGAAATATAGAGGGAACTGAGAATGCGCAACCATTCTCAGGGAATATTGGATGCTATTCCCGTTCCCTCTGTATGGAAAATTGAGGTTTTCAAAGGGAGTTAAAATAATATCAAATTTATACTAATTTACTTCAAAATACAAAAGTATTTGACAGCTAAAATTAGTTACTTTAGCAAGCCTATCAATACCCTTTTACGATTATTGTTACTTTTTCGAAATAAAAGTAAAAACAAATTTATACTAATTTACTTCAAAATACAAAAGTATTTGACAGCTAAAATTAGTTACTTTAGCAAGCCTATCAATACCCTTTTACGATTATTGTTACTTTTTCGAAATAAAAGTAAAAACAAATTTATACTAATTTACTTCAAAATACAAAAGTATTTGACAGCTAAAATTAGTTACTTTAGCAAGCCTATCAATACCCTTTTACGATTATTGTTACTTTTTCGAAATAAAAGTAAAAACAAATTTATACTAATTTACTTCAAAATACAAAAGTATTTGACAGCTAAAATTAGTTACTTTAGCAAGCCTATCAATACCCTTTTACGATTATTGCTACTTTTTCGAAATAAAAGTAAAAACAAATTTATACTAATTTACTTCAAAATACAAAAGTATTTGACAGCTAAAATTAGTTACTTTAGCAAGCCTATCAATACCCTTTTACGATTATTGTTACTTTTTCGAAATAAAATAAATTTATTATCAAAAACCTTTTTTTTCTTAGTAAAAATAAACGAAATTTTTTACCTTATGAACTTTTGATGGAAATATGCAAATTTAAAATAATAAAGAAAGCCGCGAGCGAAGCGATCGGCTTAGTTCGAAGATTTTGATTCAAATCTTTGCTGATCTGTAATTCGCGGAAGCCGCGAGCGAATCGAGCGGCTTAGGTCTAAGATTTTGATTCAAATCTTTGCTTATATTCCTTAAATTCTTTATGAAACTCGCAACAGTTCCATAAAAAATTTTAAATTCTAAACTGTCGAAATTACCGATCGGTAATCACACCCTTCACGGGTGTGTCACTTTTTACAGGCGTGTCACTTTTAGCTAAAATTACCCCTACTCCGATTTATGGTATCGAGTTATCTATTTGATTGATGTTATACATTTTGTTTATATTCTAATTTCCTTAGAACACTCTTTTACGCATCTGATCTTTCTTCATCAACTCCTTTCTTTAAAATGGTCTACGACTAACTAATTATACTCGCGTTATATTTGGTTAACCTTACAAATAGATCTGAATGTAAAGATATCCTTTGACTCAATTGATTTACTAATGAGTCATAAATTGATCTTGTATTGTGACGACATCGTTCTTCCATTCTAGTAAGCTATCTGTACATGATAAATCAATTATGCTTTTTGAAATTTTTATTGATTTTTATCTCTCAAAAATACCATAAAACGTACCTCATTCATTTGTAACATGCATTTTCTTCATTCAAATCTATTTGCTCAAATATCAATTACTATAATAGTTATTTTGTTCACCTTTCACATAATTAATCCAATTTTAATGTATAATGCTATCATTTTATTGTCTTAGATATATAAACTCATAATATGTACTGAACAATTGACGGTAAACACTGAAATTAAAGCAAATTAGATAAAATTATTTTGAATTAAAGCTATTCATGTGCAATTTCCTTCCAAAAAGATATATGTATCTAAAAATAAACATAATGGCTAATATAATATTTTTCAAAAACCTCCAAAAAAATTTCAAAATTGAAAAAATGATAATAATTTCAACATTTTTAGACTTCGAGAATTCGTTTTCTAAATTTCATTAAAATCTTCGGTCAAGCAGAAGTCCCGCTATTAGAGGTATGGCCAGGACAAGCTCCGTGGTTCAATCTCAGTAAGAAGCTTGCATTGCTTTCTTACATGGAAGGCGAGTATCGAGGACAATTATCTCAACTTAATTATCAAAGACAGTTTGTCCACAAGTTATTTGATCGAATGTTTGAGATTATATTCGAGAATCTCAAACGTGAATATGCTTCAATATCAAAAATACCTTATGGCGATATTGATAGAAAGATATTAGTCGAATACCAACAAAAGCTCGAATCGCTAAAGAAAGATATAATTATCCATCAACAAAACGAATCTTTACAAATAACTCAATTAATTCACGCTCAAAAAATTGAAATTGACCTGTTGTTACAACGAAATGAAAAAAGATTTTCAAAATTTGTGAATATGCATCATGATTTAGAGGAACTAATGAATAGTACAGAAGGAATCATCTGCACTACCAAAAACAAACTTTCGGAAATTTATCAAAAGAGAATAAGAGATTTTGATAATGAACAGAATGAAAAAATCAAACTTCTGAACGAAGAGTTTACCGATCGATGTACAAAAATATCCGAGGAATACAAGCAGAGATTAATGTCTGCTCTTGAAATTCCGGAAAGAAAATCTGAGGTTCCTCTAAGCTCTTTGAAAACTCAGATAGCGATATTAAGAGAAAACGTGGAAACTTCGAAAAAACAATATAATGATATAATGAAAGCTTATAAATCTTTTTCAAAATTTCCTTCTTTAGTTCTGAAAGAGTTATTTGACTCACTCAATATTCATATAAGTGATTCGATAAAATCACAAGTACAAGAACATTATGATAATAACGTTAAAATCCAAAAATTATATCTCGAGTATTACGAATCAAAATTTAACCATAAGCTAAAAGATCACGATTTATTCATTACAATGCTAAATAAACGCGATTTACTACTCGATTATCTTTGTAATTTGCGTGTTCTACCTCAAGATGAAGCTCGAGTCGAAAATGATACGAGTCAACAAGAGAAAGAAGTAGAAATACTTGATAAAGAATATACTACTTTTCAAGAAATACTAAACAAACGAATATCTGAATATGAATTACGATTCAAAGAAGAAATCCAACAAAAGCAATTCGAATTACAACAAGAACACGAATTAGCAATCGAGAATATTTCATTACCTACTACATCCGACTTAAATGATTATAAAAGCGAATACGATGCTCTTACAAAGATATATCAAAATCTAGAAACAGCAGAAATTTCAACGAAACCAACTACAGAAGATGAAATATTATATTACAAGCTTAAACTAGAATTAGAAGCTACAAGAATATCAAGAATAAAAATACAAGAAGCAACAGATACAATCAATTCTAAATTACAATCAAAAGATACAATACAGATTACCTTACTACAAAATAAGATACAACAAGAAGAGTCTAAGGCTCAGTTTCTATTAGAAAATCAAGAAAATTTTTACAAAAGTAAATTGAAACATCAAGAAGAAAGTATAAAGAACATGAATGAATACATTGACAAAATGAGGACAATTCATAATAATGCATTAGAAGATCTCGATCAAGTTTTCAATGATCAGTTAGATTCTGTCATTGAAACTCATAATCAAGAAAAGCAGATTATCATGCGAGAAGATCCAGAAGTATCTAAAGCAATTGATCATCTTAATTTTGCGAGATCAAAAGCATCACTCTCAGATAGCGCTTATATCGCTTTCTTAGAGAGATATATCTATCAAACTGCTATCAAATGATCCAAATAAACACATTTGTTTGCAATCATTTTTATTTAAAGTTATTTTTTATTCAAAATATGAGTATTCGGGAGAAATTATTTGTGATTACAAAAGGAGAGAAAAGTGATTCCTAATCCAGTATTCATTTAACATTTTTCTGGTGAATTCATTAACATTCAATACATTATTGTCAATGATAAGATGGTTTAAGTATAAATTTGATGGAGAACAAATGTATGAGTCCGACATCGTTCATCGGTTAGGATAAGCGGTTCTCATCCGCTCGAGCGGGGTTCGACTCCCCGTGTCGGAAAACTTTTTTTCATTTTCAATAATCGTCTATAAACGAAAATTGTTTATAATTTTTTTTAGATGCATCTTGCAAAGGTTATTCCTCTTTCAGAAATTCCACTATACAAGATGGCATTTGATGGATTTGATACTAATCATACAGGAAGAGTTGATAAAGCATACTTAGAACCTCTTCTTCGTGCATTGGGATTTAATCCTCAACAATATGAAGTTGAAGACATGAAACTCGATATCGGAAAAGATAAGACATTCGATTTTGACTCATTCATGCTTATTGTTTCTCGTCATTCTAGAGCAGTTGATACAGAAACAGAATTAACAGACATTTTCAAGACATTAGATAAAAATGGATCAGGCAGAATTCCAGCAGATTTGGCCAAAAAGATCCTACAAAATACGTTAAATCCTCTCAAAGATGATGAAGTTCATGAAATATTCCAGAAGTTAACTGTAGACGAAGACGGAACAGTACTGTATAGCGAGCTCGTTCAGTCAATGCTCGGATTTTAGGACGATAATTCTTTTTTTGTTCGGTATATATAATATAGCCATCAAAAACGTTGTTGAAATGGCCATTATCAAGCATAAAATAATTGTTTTTCATTTTATTTGCAAAACTTAGTTATTCTTTTATACAACTAAGTTATTCAAAATTCTAGTAGTAGATGTGTGCGGGTTTAGTGACTTTTTTTGTTGCATCTATATATAGACGATACATTAAAATATATTTATTTATAAATCATTAAAAAAATTAACATTAATTTTAAAATAATTTATTTTTTTATCTTTTATAAAAGAATCTATATATAGATGATGTCAGATATTCCGCGATTAATTAAACATTGTTTAAATCCTGAATGGGTTAAACTTCAATTTAAAAATGAAGATTGTGAATTATTAAATGAATATGAAAGCCAAAATAAGCTAATGAGGTATAAATATAATGATAAAGAATATTTAATTTCATGGAATCAATGGAGTCATAATCAAAGACCTCATAAACGAGAAGAAGAAATTGAAAATAATGAAATGGAAATCATTGATGACATTAAAGAGGATGGAATTCCTAAATTTTGTAGAAAAACCTTTAGAACTAAGTTAGGAGCATATAAACGTAGAGTATTAAATCCTGAATATCTTAAACATTTATTTAAAAAGGAAGACTGTGAATTATTAAACGTTAATGAATATGAAAATGCTAAATCAAAACTGAGATATAAATATATTGGAAGTGATGAAAGGTGTAAAGATAAAGATAAAGTTTATTCAGTTTCATATAATAACTGGCACACGTTGGGGATAAGAAAACATTTAGGAGATTATGGTAAAAGTTCCGAATTCTTCAAATCTAGTATGTACGAGAGAATAAAAGAAATCAGATATAATTATCATTCATGAATGAAAGATTCACTACCATAATGAAATAAAAAATAAAAATATATTTATTTATAAATTATTAAAAAATTAACATTATCATTCATGAATGAAAGATTCACTACCATAATGAAATAAAAAATAATTTTTTTAAAAAATAAACTTTGAAAAACTAATGATTATTTGAATTTATGAAATCAATAATTTGATTCATTCGCTCTTCAATAATTTCTATTCTTTTTGTTAAATCATCAATTTTCATTAATGAGGTGATTCTTGATTGAGGAATAGATTTTAAACTAACAACACCTTTTATTTTTGAAATTTTGAATCCATGACCCTCCGGGTCTTGGACTCTGTCCTCAACTTTAAACATTTTATTCAATTTACATGTTGTCAATTCTTCAAATAATTTTTTATTATTAGCATAATAGTCATTAAATTCATCAACAGATGAAAAAATTTTTATTTCAGTAATTGGTTTAACAACATTTATTTTTTGTTGAACATTTTCACTTTCATTTATTTCTTCCTCCTTTGTTTCATTTATTTTTAAAATCGGTTTCATTTATCATTAAATAAAAAATTAGAATATAAGTGATGAAATATATTTTTTAATTAATATTAAATCAGAAATGGCGGCAGGATTCTTTAAAAAATTATGGGATGGAATTAAGAAAGCTGCAGGTTGGGTTTATAAAAAGGTTATTAAACCTGTTGCAAACTTTTTGGCACCAGTAGCGAAAACGGCAGGAACTATCATAGGTGGAGTATTAGGTACAAAAGCAGGTAATCCGGCGATGGGAGCACAAGCAGGTAACGCAATTGGTGGAATTGCTGAAGGAATACTTAATAAAATAGGGGGTAAATAGTGGAAAAATAAATAAATATTATTTTTATCTTAGTATTGGTTGTAGTCGACGATAAACTTATCTCCTTTATTTAATACTTCCTTACCGGAACATTAGGTGCTATTGTTCAGCAACGTCACTAATTGCTTCTTTATTCTTAAATATCCAATTTGCTCCTTTCTTAATTTTTCCCAAACTTTATGCGCTCCTCTTTTTACTTTATCCCACAGTTTCTTAAAAAATCCTGCAGCCATAGTTGATTATTTCATTAAAATTAAAAATTCATTTTCATCTTTTAATTTTGATTTTTTATTTAATAATAAATGACGACTAACTATTTAGTGCCAAACACTAAACCGATTAATGGAAATGTGTTTCATTCATTCGAAAAGATAAATGAAATATTCGCAAAGAATGACGGTAGAAGATATTATAGAGAACTTGAAAGTTCATGCTATGACTCTGATGCTCTATATTTTGATGATAAACAAACTCATTTAAGAATTACAAATCCGGCTCATGATGTGAACCAATTAGGTGACACATATATTAAACGCAAAGTTAAAGCAACTCTAGTTTCAAATAAAGCTTTCACATGTGATGCCGCTTTTAAATGCATGCGTTTATTCGTTGGTTATAAATCATCAAATCAAAGCTTTAAACAATTAGAAGTAGAAACCGAAAGAGGTGATGCCGGTTATCTTCAGATGGATTGCGCCCGTGAATCTTTCGCATTTGCAACATATAAACCAAAATCAGAAAGGAAAGTTAAAAAGTTTGTTCATTCGTTATATAATAATGTTCAAAAATATGATAACTCAGTATGTGGTAAATATATTGACCCTTCAGAAGTTTTCAAGAAAGCAAATGAAGAAGTTGATGTCACTTTTGATATGATTATTCCGGTAAATGATTTGTTAGCATTTCAGGCGTTCGATGATTATCCTAAATCATTTGGTGAAATCATTCTTAAATATTATGTTTTCAGGGATACTTTAGTATTTTGTCAGGTTGACCCGTTAAGAGTTGCTGATTTACAAAATTACGTTTATGAAAAGATAACTGATGAAAATTATGAAAAGATTATGAATCATGTTTATAAATATGATCGCAAATTCCAACAAATCGGACTTCCTGCCAAATTAATTACAAGCTTAGCCACTACATCTGCTGACGCAACAGTTGAAGACGTTATTATTTCATGCACAAAGATGGAAGTTTTAGAGGATAAATGCATTACACCAGGATACGGTTTAATTGAAGAATCAGTTAAAGCAATACCACGTTTATTTAGTAAGGAAGATCCATTCATGATTCCAGCTCAACATATTGACGTTCGTTCACTAAATGGAGGTTGCATCACTCCTGAAGGTATTAGCTCAGATTTCTCATACGCTCTTCATAATGTTACAGATGTTGTGTTAGCATTTCCGAAGAATGCAATGCAAAGAACAGTTTTAGAAAATCCAATGCTTCGAGGTCTTCAGGTCACTATAGATTCCAGAAACTTCCCCGATCAAGCGATGACCACAGTGGGTGCATATTCTTTACACGTATGCTTCAAGCTTCTGATTTAGATGGAGTGAATGAATGCACAGAAGAATACGAGGACTCATTAACTAGACCACTGAATGATGATAATGGCACAATTAGCTAGAACATGGAAAGACCAAACTTCATTCTTATGCACTATTCCAGTTCAACGTGATGGAGCGGGTATATTCTTTGATGGATTAGAAACTTTCAACTCACAAGTTACAGTACAAGTGAAAGCTTATCCAATCATTCAGGGTGAAAATGACACTTACTGTTCAAAAGTGACAAATCCTCCTCAGGTTTGGTTTACTAGGACTACATATTGGACATGGACACCGGATGAAGGTTTGAAATATCATCCAACAGGTACACCACCACAGTATAGAAGTTCATATGATGAAATATTGATGAATAGAAATGTTAAAATTATAAATTTATTTTTGATTAAATGGATTTAAATCATCTTATGAAGAATTAGCAGGAGTATATAATACATACGTAGATGATATGATTAATGAAGCATTGAGTGATAATAGAAATGCTCTATCTAAGGAAAAATTAATGAAAATTCCATATTCTGAATGTTACTTAAATTCAATCACTGCAGCAATTGGTAAACAAAATAAAGGTAAAACATTAACGATATTAAAACAAATTATCATTATTGCTAACACTTCCCCCATTCACATGTGTTAATTTATATCAACCGTTCAGGTTCACCTTCAGATGATACATTTGAATCTTTAAAGCATTTAATCAAAATTCCAATTATTTATTTATCACAAGAAGAAGCAGAAGATTATTTAAAAAACTTTGTAATGTATAAAGAATTATATAATACAATCAAGAAGCAAGGATTAGAGGATAAAATTATTGATAAACAACGGGATGAATTATTTGAAACACTTTCTATTTCAAATTTTGATAGAGAATTTTTGCATTCACTCATTTTTCTAGATGATGCGGTGAAATCAAAACTAATAACAAATGAGAAATCATATTTTAATCAGTTATTAACTCAATGTCGACACATTCAGTGTTCATTCTTCATGGCTGTTCAATACTTTAAAGCATTAAGCACAAACATTAAATCAAACCTGTCCACCCTTTTCATTTTCAGTGGTTTTAGTCGTCAACAGTTGAACGTTATGCTTTATCAAGTGAATTTACCAATGAGCATTAATGAACTTTACACACAATATCAACAATTAGGAGAACATGGAAAAATAATAGTTGATTTAAATAAAGGTTCCATTAAATTCGAATAACTTTTTATAATTAATTTTTATTTTTTATTTATAATTAAACATGACAGAAATAGCAAATCTTCTACAGGTTCCATTAAAACAAGGAACAAACAAAAAGGGTGCATATAATAGAACTATGAAAGTTCCAGACGGAATGAAAGAATTAGTCCACATTGTTGCCGGTCTTCAAAAGGATGTTAAACAAATGAGAAACGTTTTAACATTACCAGAAGCTCAAGCATATGCCAAACGTCACGGACCAAATTGGGAAGCACACGAAGCAGACATTACGGGTCCAAATGGAAAACCTGATGGAATAAATGAAGTTTTCGTTACTGATGGTCAAGGAAATATTAAAGTCATAAATGGGTATAAATTAACAATGACGGATTATCCTAAACGTAAAGCATATAATGAACATTATCCTATGCAATTTGATGAAAATGGAAAAGCTGTTAAACAATACATTGGAGAAGGTGAAAATGGTCCAATTAATTCATACCGTCATAATCCATATTCTTACTTCAATGAAGAATTAAATGCTATTGAAGAGGGACCGGATGGATTACCACGATATTCTAACCAGTTTGATGGTCAATATGCAAATTTAAGACCTGAAATTCCAGCTAAGAAATTCTTTAAAGTTGCTTTATTCGATCCAGTTTTCGCAAATGTTAAAGATGAACTTAAACAGCAATTCCAACCAATTATAGTAGCAAGAATTGCATCAGGTGCTTTATCTCAAGCATTCAAAGATTTAATTAAGAAACCATTATATCAGCAACGAGGTTTAACTTATGATTTAGTTAAGGAATCAGATAAAAGAAAATTTGAGAAATCAAATGATTATAAGAATGCAATTAATGAATATATTCGGTCTATTAATTTCGATGAAAATGCTAAAAATCAACTTCATGAACAAATACAGGAAATAATAGATTCAAAAGTTCCAGCAAAATAAAAGTTTAAATATATTTTTTTATTCGAATATAAATGAGAAGACGTTTCACTAGTCAAAAGAACACTAACGCAAAAGCAGAGATTACGGTTGGTTATAACGTAAATGATGATAAATCACGAATTATTCAAAATGTTAAAGTTAATGTTAGTCCTGAATTAACAAGGTCAGCAACTCAACCAAATTTATTAACTCGTGACTTACCGAAGAATGAGGAGAATGAAGAAAACCTGAGAATGGAGACCCAATCATTTTATCTGAACCTGGTAAAGAACCTGTTGAAATTCCCACTTATCCAACATACCCCCCACCTCTTTCATCAAACATCGAGAACCCAGGAATCTACGATTACAGTCGCAATGCGCCATATAAAATAGACATTAATTCTGAATTAATGAAAATTTACCGTGATATCATAACTGATAATTATGATTCAATAATAAATTTAATTGACCAATCCGGTTTAATTATTTTACCTTATGAATCATTAATTCACATTATCGCCATTCTTTGTGATGTTCAAGATTCAGACGTGAAGATTCAATTTTTCATAGATGATGAGGTTTCATGCTGCGGAACAGTTGCAAAAATAAATCCTATAAAGGATATTAGCACAATTAAGATATCAAAGAACGGAACAACAACTGAACTTCATTTAACATATAATGATATTTATAATAAAATAGTTGATGAATATAAAATATCACTTGAAAAATTCTTTGTTAAGGCTATTTAATATTCAAGCATTAACATTATCGAATAATAATCCTTTGAATCATAATCGATAATAATTGACCTTTCACCAGTTTCTATCGTTTGTTTTATTTCTTTTTGTTCCCCACTATCCGGATCGGTCATTGTAATTGTTTTTGTTATAGTATCAGCTTTATCTTTAACTTCAATCTTTTTTCCATCGGGATATTTAAACCAAAATTCCAAAAATTCGATATTGTCAATCTGTTCATATTTTAATCTATCAATTACATTTTTAATACCATCTGAAAATCTTATGAAATGGTCATTATATGGGTTTGATTGAACTAAATTTGAATGAAGTGAAATATAACCTGATGATGAATATGACATCGACTCATATTTTCTGAAAACACTAAAATTTATAACATGAATGAATTTCTTATTCGTTGAATTTATGAATTCTTGAGGTAATCTTATTCTAGTTTTATTTATCACTGGAAAATAACGCTTTACCATATTTTTAATCGTAATAAAAAAATGTCAATTATCAATATTATTTCGAATAATAACTGTGAATTAAATTTAACAGTTAGCGGAATTTATAATGTTACTCTCGTTTCTGTGAGTGGTAAATTTAATCCCATTCTTTTAGACCCTTCAGATTATATATCATTTATTAAAGATGACCATGAGCCGCATAGCGGCGGGGTCGTAGACCTAAAAACGTATGATATGTATATAAATAATGTGATAACGAAATGGGATATTAACATGATTTTAAGTTATTTAAATGAATCATTTATCGTATGGTATGAAGAAAATTTTAAATCAAAACCTGATAAACTTTTTGAACTTGATGAAATAAATAACCTTATTAAATTTCCGCTGAAAATTAAATTTTGTACTCCTCGTCTTCGTTCATTGTTGGGGATATTAAATTTTGAAAAAGATGTTGGGGATGTTTTGTATTCTGACACTGGGTCCAATTTCATTTTAATCAAATGTGAAAGTTAATACCCCAATGAGATTTTCACATCAAACATTAGACCCTAACTCTTACCCATCAATACAAAACATTTTATCCATCAACTTAAACATATTTTCTTTATCATATCCGTTTCAATTATCCGGGAATTCATTTATTCTTCATTCAAAAGATTTATCAAATATTAAATTTAGAATAACTGACCTATTTGATTGTGATTTAGAATTTATGAATGAAATATTATGGCAATTTCAAATAGAAAAAAATAGCTGATGAGATAACAGATTAAATATTTATTTTAAATCGTAATAAATGATTAAACAACAGCAACTACAACAACTTAAGGCGCAGGACCATTACATACGCCATATATGCATATAATTCAAAGAGACGGCCAGAACAAACGCAAATGTTGAAATATGGAGATTTGGAGATAGTATTGAAAAATGACCATTTCGAATTCGTTTGCAAAGGTGGTGCAGTGATATCAAATATAAAAGAAATTTTATTTATGAATTCTAAAATTAAAGGTATAACGGATGATATAACATCAATTCCACCAGAAGAACAAAGATATTACGCATTAAATGCATTTCCTAAAGTTTTGAAGATTGGAAGATTTAATTTAAATGAGGAATTCATAAAAGGTTTCCTAAATGACATAATGAAGAAAGCAGATAAGGAATATGTTAACGATGAGTTAGCAAAGAAAGCAGATAAGGAATATGTTAACGATGAGTTAGCAAAGAAAGCAGATAAGGAATATGTTAACGATGAGTTAGCAAAGAAAGCAGATAAGGAATATGTTAACGATGAGTTAGCAAAGAAAGCAGATAAGGAATATGTTAATGAAAAAGATAATGAAATTATAGAAAGGGTTGAATGGTATCATGAATGGACATCAAAGATTCTTAAAACTAAAGCTGATACAGGATGGGTTTCAGAATGTTTAGACCTTAAAGCAGATATATCATTTGTTAACGATGAGTTAGCAAAGAAAGCAGATAAGGAATATGTTAACGATGAGT
The DNA here is from genome assembly GCF_026262505.1 of Trichomonas vaginalis G3. Classification (NCBI taxonomy): domain Eukaryota; phylum Parabasalia; order Trichomonadida; family Trichomonadidae; genus Trichomonas; species Trichomonas vaginalis. The sequence continues at coordinate 4,202,104 of NC_067204.1, read as the reverse complement.
TAGCAAAGAAAGCAGATAAGGAATATGTTAACGATGAGTTAGCAAAGAAAGCAGATAAGGAATATGTTAACGATGAGTTAGCAAAGAAAGCAGATAAGGAATATGTTAACGAAATATACCAAAGTTTGATAGGAACAAAAAATATTGAAACTATTGTTGGTGACTTTTCTGTCAATGAAGAAAATAAATATTTTAGATGGGAGTTTGTACACTCCTTAAAAAATGGTATACGGTATAAACTCATTCCGAAAAATAACAATGAAATGTATGTAAGCTATATAAAGAATAATGGTACACAAGTTAAAGTTCCATTAGACAACAACTGTTACTTAAACTTATATGGAGACGAACAAAAGAAATATTTAAGAGTTTATGAAATGACAGATATGACATTGCCTAACCCAGCTCCAGCACCATATTATTATGACTATGGTGTTGACGCACGTGTAGACCCAAAAAAGCAAACATTATATTTAGAATATTATAGATATAAAAGATATAATGCAATAGAAAAAACGAGAATAGTATATTATTATACAGATGACAAAAATAAATATTATAGTCAAGATTTTACATACCCTGAAAACATAAGATTATATTATAAAAAATATTCTGACACAAACCAGAAGAAACCCGAAATAGTTACACTATATTTTAAGTTCAAAAGAGACAATCCTATAATATCTCATATGTTTGATTTAATGAACCCAGTAGGTTCTATTTATACATCTATGGATGTGAGAGGTCCTCAAGCAATGTTTGGTGTTGGTGCATGGGAACAAATAGTTGACAGGTTTTTGTATTGTGCAAACTCTTCAAAGGAAACAGGGGGAAGTAAAACGATTACAGGTGAAAATTTACCTGCACACAGTCACTACATAGATTTAAGTACATCTCAAGCAGGTTGGCATAAGCATAGATATTGGGATTGGTCAGGAATGACAAAAGGTAAAGGATATGATGTTAAAGATGATGTTAAATTTGCCATAAATTGTTACTGGAGTGACACTCAGGGAGAAGGAAACCATACACATCGCGTTTCAGGATATACACAAACAACGGGACAAAGTAAAGATACATGCCACCATTTACATGACTGTTTCGCATGGTATAGAGTTCAATGAATGAACTAAATATATTTTATGTCTGTAATTAATTTTTTTTTCAGTGTCACTACGTCACCAGGTTAAATTAACTTCTTTTAAAAATGATGACAACATGACATTTACGAAAGGAGGAAGGCAAAAATATAATTTAGGGTAGAAGGTTAGATCTAACCTCATTCTCTCTTCGTTAATGTTGTTGTGACTTCTTCATTAATGTTGTTGTGACTTCATTCTTCCTCTTTGAAGTTATCGAAATATTCTGTTATTTTTTCCTTCAGTAATGGCAAATCTTCTTTGAATGTAAGTATTGTGCAACCTTTAATATCATAGTGTGTTTGAGGTAAAGTATCTTGAACTATTTGTTTAACTTGTTCATTTGGGGTCATTGAAATCGGTAAGTTTTCACGATAGAACCAGTTTCTGTCAGATTTGTAAATCTTAGCTAAGTCATAAAAGCTTTTGTTGTTTCTTCTGACTAAATGCAACATAACCATATCTTTATCTTCTTCATTTTCCATCTCTTCAGTATAAATCATATACTTATAGTTCTTTTCCTTTCCTTTTGGTACCGAACGTGGTATTCTTTTCTGTATGTTTTTGTCTTTTGCTTCAATGACTTCATCTTTTGCATGAAGTTTCTTTTCCATCTTTTCACGTTCTTGTCTGTGAATTTCATCTAACATCATGAAAATATAACAAGCATAGCGAGGTGAAGCCCACATTGCAACAGCATTTACTAAAAGTCTATGAACATAATATCCTTTCAAACCAGGAGCCAAATTCTTGCGATTTTCGTACGGAATCTCTTCCCTCGGTTTTTCGAGGGAAGCAAACATATGAGGAAATTCTTCTAAAAGTTCTTTTGTCTGTTGGTTTTCAAACCAATGATATGCTTGCTTTGTAGAATGAAGAGCATTCATTATACTTTGCATTTGGTACATGTCATCTTTGACCGAACGAATGAGACGGAGTTGTTTGTTAAACTGTATGTACTCATATTCTTCATTTATAGCTTCATGAACGATAACTGTTGTTGTGTTCTCTGTTGTTGTGTTCTCTGTTGTTGTGTTCTCTGTTGTTGACATATCTGTCTTTATATACAAAATAAAAAAATAAATAAAATAAAACTAACTTTATTTTTTCTATCTTAAGGAAATTCATGATTTTTGTTGCTGAATTCAATAAAAATATAATTTAGGGTAGAAGGTTAGATCTAACCTCTTTTCTAACCTCTTTTCTACCCCAGTTATTTTATAAGCGTTTTACATGGTAAACGTTATGAATTCGTGAGACTTTAAACAGTTTCGTAGCTTCTATTTCTTCGCTGAGGATATCAAATGTTTTAACGATACCGAAAGTTTCTTTATACTTCTTCTTGACATCAGATAGAAGGAAATCGTCAACTGTTGGATAGTTTTTGTTCAGAAATTCTAACATGTTCATTTTATTTTCTGCTGGTTTCTCTACTTCTTTCTTTAAGTCAGCATAGTCGTTTCGCATACGTTCTATCTCTTTGACGGAGTAGTTATATTTCCTAATTGCTGCTTTACATTTAGAACATTGTGGGTTCATTTTTGCGTTATATTCTGAAACCTTACCTGCTAGAACAACCAAGGCGTCAATGGTTTTCTTTAACTCAAAAGCTGTTGGTTTTATTTGTTCGTTCCATATTTTACCCCTTCTATCTTTATCTCTTATCTGCCATACACATTTTGCAACTAATGAAACAAAGTTGTTGTATGTCTTAAACTCCTCCGATTTATATATGTCAGAGATGTTTTTATATACCATATCACAATCTTTGTCCATAACCTTATGGTTGCAATGAAAACCAAGGAATTCATAATTTACCTTTCGTATGAACTTCTTTATTTCTACCGAGTCAGTTGGTTTCACTTCAATTTCGTCGAATTCAGGAATAGTTAGTTTTTGTTGTTGGATTTCAGGTAGTTTAGGCAAATGGTCAATAATGTCCTGCATTTCATAAAGATATTCTTCATTTGTTTCATCTTTCGCACTACAGTCTAAATTACTTGTTAACAGTTCTTGCTTTATCTTCTGGATTTTTGTTTCGAAAGTATATGAAGAAGGAATGAAGTTTTTCATCTCTACTAACATTGACGTAGGATTCATGACTAACGAGTTTGGTGCTGTTGTTGTGGACAGAGTCCCGCCGTTCGCGGCTTGAATTGTTGTTGTGCCGATTGTTGTTGTGCTGATTGTTGACATTTCTGTTCTTACATACAAAATAAAAAAATAAATAAAATAAAACTAACTTTATTTTTTCTATCTTAAGGAAATTCATGAAAATTCATGAAAATTCATGAGGTTAGAAAAGAGGTTAGAAAAGAGGTTAGATCTAACCTTCTACCCTAAACATGGGTTTCGCCCTTGCCGCTAGCGGCTTATTTTTGGGTCATTTACGCTCATTACGAAGAAGTCTTAAGGAAATTTACGAAGAAGTCTTAAGGAAATTTACGAAGAAATCATGAAAATTCATGAAAATTCATGAGGTTAGAAAAGAGGTTAGAAAAGAGGTTAGATCTAACCTTCTACCCTAAACATGGGCTTCGCCCTTGCCGCTAGCGGCTTATTTTTGGGTCATTTACGCTCATTACGAAGAAGTCTTAAGGAAATTTACGAAGAAATCATGAAAGTCCTGAGCTCCAAAAGAGCAAACAGCATAATTTAAATTTTTATTTTAGTATAAATGAAGATTCTACCATATGGTGTTATTGGAAGAGATAAAGATGGAAACCCAATATTTGATCCAAAGTTAAAATTAAAGTTACTGACAAGACAACAACTTGAAAAGTTGCTGAAACCAAAACAGAATGAAAAATGAGAAAATGAGAAAATGAGAAAGAAAAAAAATTTAAATTATGCAATTTTATTTTTATCATAAATGACCAAATTAATTAAGCCAACTATTTCTAAATTAATGATACCAATGAAATCATTTCATGGAGTACTTATCCCAGGTTCTTCACAATTAGCCGGGGCAAGTGTTGTGACTCAAGGTGGAACATTAGCGAATCCATTCAAATTATTAACTAAAGATGAAGTTAATAAAATGATGATAAAATAACTGATAACAAAATTTTATTTCAGTGCTACCATAAAAACAGGTGAAAAAACAGGTGATATCTCACCTAGCCGCTTTGCGGCTCTGACCCTTTGGGTCTCTTCACCTAAATTATGGGCTTCGCCCTTGCCGCTAGCGGCTTATTTTAGGTCAAAGCTTCCACGAGAGAAAAGATTCCTCATTCGCTAAGGATTCCAAAAATGAAAAAATCATTGATTTTGGCTGAGAAAAAACAGCAAAACCCTTCTTCCACGGGAACAAAGAAATAAAGAAGAAATAAAGAAGAAATAAAGAAGAAATAAAGTAAATTTTTTATTTATTCCCGTGGAAGATAGAGCACTTTTATGACACTTTTTATTCACGACAAACAAGACAAACAAAGAAAATAAGAAAATACGGCGCTGTCGCGGTTCGAACCACAGACCTTGACCCCTCCATAACACCACCTTAGACCACTGTGCTACGTAGCCTGTCGACATAAGATTTTATAAATTGCATATTTGACGTAAATTTATTTCCCAGTTATTCAATAATTAATTATTTTTGAATAACCTAAAAACATGAGACTTTGTCTCCGGACTCTTTGAGTCACTTCACGATAAAATAAGTGATAACAAATTTTTATTTTTATCATAAATGAATACCCCACAAGCTCAAAATTTACCACGAATCATAACAAGGGAGGAAATGATAAAAATGATGCAAGAACATGTTAAAAATAACAAACCACTAAAATTGAGAAAATGTGGTTATGCGGTAATGATGGAAAGAGAGATGTTGTCGAAGAGGAATAAAAATTAAATTTGGATAGAGTTTAAAAATTCATCTTTATTAAATTCATCTCTTCCAATCAATTTATTTATTCTATTAAATTCTTTTATTTTTGCTTCACTCAGTTTAAGGATTGAACGATAAGTTTCTAATTTTTCGATTATTTCTTTCCTCTCTTTATCGTTTTCAACCCCACCACATTGTGGCTTCTTTTTGTAATAACATATTTTTGATTTAATTCTGTTTAGTTTCTTTTTATATTCATCGTCTGGACTCTGAATCTTAATTGAATCAGGACTCTTGACTGCTTCATTGTCACTCATTTTCTTACGAAATAAAAAAAATTAAATATTATTTAAATATAATGGAGTAATAAAATAAATCGGAATTTCTATTAATTTATCGCCAACTTCAACTAATGCATTGCCGTTAATATATCTAACAAATTCAGCTATTGTGTCAAATCTTCGTCTTCTTTTTGTCATTAATTTATTAGTTTTTCCATAATCGAGATGAATCAAAACTTTATCCCCTTGTTTAAAATTCATGAGCCCCGAATTAATTTGTTCACGTTTAACATCATTTAACCTTTCCATTTGCTTTCTAATATATTCCCATTCTTTTGAAATATCATTTTTCATTTCCACTGGTTTCATGTTTATAGTTCTATGCCATGTATTATTGTAATAATATACTAACTGCTGTATGATGGAGTCATGATTTCCATCCCAGTATATCTGACCGTTAACCCCTAACGCATCTCTAAGAGTTCTCATTACCGCATCAATTATTTTATTATGAAACGTATATGGAGAGGATGAAAAGTAAAAATTAATTTGTGGGAAATAATGAGTCATAGTTGCCTGAAATCCTTTATCGCCATCACCCCGGATATTATCTACTCTTTCATGATCTAGTAAGTATTGAATAGCTCTTCTTGTTTCCTGTTCTGTTTTCCCTTTCACTGGAATGCAATATAAATATCTGGTGTTAATGTTAATGGCAAATAAATAAGTAACTTTTCCTTTTGAATATTCCAGATGATCGATTTCGTATGAATATGGATATGGAGCAAATGAAGGGCGACTAAATTTTTCCTTTAACGGTTGAATTTTCGGGTCAATTGGTTTATTTAATATCTTGAAATCCTTTTTAAAATCTTTTTGCTTCTTTAATGTTTGAAATGGATATAATAAAGTGAATGATGAAGGATTAACTGAAGGAGGAGGAGGTACTGTCGTTGGAGGTTTTGGTGTTGCAAGTGGTTTAATTTTATCTGCTTTGATTTTGGATGATGAAGTTTTAGTTGTTGATTTTCCTTTCATTAATTCTGGATGTATTCTATTCATTTGTTTTAAATATGCTGTATATAAAGGTTTGATATACTTTCCCGCTTCGAGTTTATGTTGAAGGATGAATTCCAAAAGTTGATCTTCATTTAAAAGTCGGGCTGAATATGGTTTAACTAATGAATCATAAATTAAAGCTTGTGCATCATTTATGGTCTGAAGGACCTGGGTGTTTTGCACCTTTAGCTGTTGAACATTTGCTACTTTCTCTTTTGGCTTTTGCGGCTCAGGATTATATAAATTATATAATTCATCAATATCTTCTTCTGTTAATACTTTATTTTTGAAATCTTTCAACTGTTTCAGTTGTGGTTTAGTTTTTCCCTTTTTATAATCATTATTTTTAATTTTGTCTTTAATTTTAGAAATTATTCTATCATGATATTTCAAAACTTCATTTTTATAATATGGATAATAATAATCCATATCATCACCCGTTATATTTTCATCATATTTTTGGAGATATGATTTAAAATCATAATAACTAAGAAAATTTTGATTAAATATTAAATCATCAATTAAAATTATTAAATCTACGTTATCCATTTATATAAAAATAAAATAAATGTTTAAGGGTGCCCACCTCTTTGTCTCTTCTGTGGCATTTCATTAAATAAATGGCATACAACATCCATTTTCACAACATACAGCCTTAGTGTGTGCTCCTGTTAATGCAGTCTTACCGATTGTTAAGCGAGTCATTGACCCGTTTTTAAGTTGTAAATTAATATTTTGACCATCGAAAATAACTTTATCATTTATTATATCCAAATAATTTTTAGGTGTTAATTGTTTATTTTGTCGTAAACTAACTCCTTTCATTTTTTGTGCAATCTTTTTAAAATCACTTCCATCAATTGAACCGTTGAATGAAGTATAACATTTAGGACATAAAGCAACCATGTTATCACCTTGTTTCTCAATTGCTAAACCCAATAACTTCTTCTCATGTGCTTTTTCTTCAGCTTTATTCTTTAATTTAGGTTTAAATTTCTCATCAAAACAGAAGAAATCAAAAGGTGCGAATTTGTAAATGTTTTTATCATAAAATTTTTTATCGGTTACAATTGCTTGAAATGCTTGAGTGTTAGGAAGATTTGGGTCGCCAGCGATTGCCCAATAAGATGAATCAGTATCACCTTCAATGAAATGAAAATGATTAACATCCATGCATTTATACATAAAATCATAAATGAAAACTAAATACCAGTATTTTGCGTTATCTAAAGTAAAAAATGCCTCTTGTAAACATGTATCACATCTATAAAATCTATCTTTAAGCATCACTTGATACGTATCCTCTCCTATTTCTCTTATGTTTTTAAACTTATTTGACATACATGCAACGCGTGCCTTCTGTGCATTCATTATTTTAGTCTTTGCGTAATTTTGTGTATTCATTGCATCGTAACCATATGATCCATTAAGTGAAATCTTGCAAAATAAACTTTTTCCTTTATTTCCTTCTAATTCAGCCTTTTGTCTTTCGTTCATAAATTTGTTCGCAAATTCATTAAAACAAGTGTTTTTAGTAAATGTTAAAATTGATTGAATATCATCAATGATAAAATGAAATCTATCTATTAGATACCAAAGATAATAAGAAGAAAATGGTTGATATTGGTTGTGTGTTGATGCTAACTGAGTTAATTTTCTCTGTTTCTGGTCAACTGGTAGATTGTTTGATTTCATGTAATTATACATAAAACTGCCAATTGTTTTTTCATCTGTGATAATATCTAAGTTTCTTATTATTGGTAAAAAGTTTATGTAATCATTAATGTATTTTTCATCAATGTGACCCTTTACTTCAGCCACGAATAAAGTATTTTTCTTCTTAATTATTCCCAGTGCTTTTGCTTTCTTTGTTGCTGTATCACAAATGATAACTCCATTCAATCTTCCCGGCATATACATTTTATGGTCAGTATATTGAATAAAATCATGAGGATTAGATGAAAATGATGAAGGATATAATGAATTAAAGTCAACACCAACAAAATGAGTCATAATGTTGGTGGTGTCCTCATTTGATACAGTTTTAGTTTCTGGATTATATGAAAGTTTATTAATGTGCGTGATTCCTTTAAGATTTACTCTATGTTGAACATTTGATAACCCACCAGTAATTCCATTACGGAGGATGTGATACGCTTCAACTGAATCTAGAGTCATTGGTAAATTATTTTTTAATGTATAATTTCTTAAATTAATTCTTAAACGTTGAACATCTTCATCTTTGTTTGATTTCACAACATTGCAATAACAACACATTAACTGACAATTATCTTTAGTATGTGGTTTTTCATTATCTATTCTATCTAATGTTGGTTTATTAGCATATGTAAACGCTTTACCACACATTTTGCATTTAGATGAAAGGATTAAATCGTGATAGTATTGAAAATCATCCATTGAAACATTATTTTTAGTATCCCTTTCTGCTTTTTCATCTTGTTTCTTATATGATTCAATTTTATATTTCCAATACTTTTTCGTTAATTCAAAACTTGATTCCACATTTTCTTCTTCTGGATATTTTTCGTTAGGATTAAAGTCTTTATATGCTAAAGCGTAGCGAATCATTGAAGCATTCGATGATAAAGAAAGATTATGAAGCATGTCAATTTTATAAACAAATGTTTCTTCAATAATTTTATCGATTGGGTCAATCATAATTTCAACATCTTTATTGCAATAATGAATAAAATATTCTAATCTATTCTTAAAATTTTTAGCATCATTGAGATATATTTGATAATCACTATCTGATATAGTTTCTTGAGTTAATGCTGAATAAAATGAATCTTGAGTGAATGGTTCCTTTTTATATAATTCATCTTCGTAATTCTCCCATGTGATAAATTGATAAGGGAAAAAGGATTTAACACGTGTTTTATTGTTTCCGAAATCTTGAGTGAATTGGTCCAATGTTCCACCCGCTATATAATTTCTGATGTCAATAAATCTCAATTCATATGGAATGTTTGTTTTCTTTACAATGATTTGCTTAAATTGTGAAGAAGAACCCAGCATTGATTTTATTTTCCATTTTGCAGTGTTTAAATCACGAAGAATTAAATTTAAATCAAACTTTCCCGAATTAAAACCTATGATATTCACTTTATTGAATTCCTCATCTAGAAGTTCTTTAAATGCTTCCTTCTGTTTTTCATTTAATACCGTTTGTGGCTTCAATAATTCATCGTATTGTTCAATATTTGATTTAGCAACTAATGAACAGGTTGAAAATAAAAATTCAATCCAGTCAGAAATAAAAGAATCACTTGAAGTTAAGCAAAAATTCCTCGTATATGTTTTATCGTTTAATTTAACCGTTGATGATACCATGAATGGTTTTAAGTAAGCATTCAAAGTTGCACACTCAGAAAGTTGTAATTCTTCTTTAGTCTCTAATGTTTCGAAGTCAAAAGTAATATAATATCTTGTTGGTTTATAATATTCCTGCAAATTATGTGCTAATAGCCATTGATATATCTTCTGTTTCGTAATATGTGGTGCATATGGTTGTTGTGTGTTTTGCAATTGAACGTCTTGAATTAATCTTCCATTATTTTCTTTACATTTCTCACAATGTTTTAAAAATCTTCTTTGGTTTTTCCTTTCTGGGTCATCACGGATAGAATATACTTCTTCTTTGCAAAAGGGGCAAACTTTATATCCTGTGAATGCTTCAACGTCTGTAATTCTGTCAGCGTGAAGTTTTCCACATGGACTCTGTGTTAATAAAATATTTACTGTTTCAAATTCTGGATCTATCATTATTGATTCCACTAATGGAAAGTCTACCTTATTTATGTCCACGTCTTCTGGTTGAGGATCACAATAATAGAAATCAATATTAACGTTTAACATTCTCGCCAATCTCTCACTTTCTGATGTAATGTCAAACCCTTCATAGGCATCTATTGCTTCATTTAAATAACTTCTACGAATTGAGTTTTTGACCTCCTGTATGACAGTCCATACTTTCACATATGGCATAATAGAACTTTGCATTTCAGGGTTAAATGGTTGTTGTGAAGTTTGTTGTTAAAGTTCATAGCATCTAATGTCAAGTTGTATGAACCTCATATCCTCAACTGGTAGAATATTCTTCTCTTGGATAATATTTGCCATCTATGTTTATATGATATTTAATACCGGGGTTGTAGAAACAAGAATAGTCATTATTAGTTCGTCTGAACAGTACAAACATAGTATCTGCATGTTTCATTGCAGTTGTTAAAGCAATATCTGTTCTTGCACCTGGGTCAGCACTTTGGTTTCCAACTTCACCTGCAAAGTCTTTGACAGATATTTGGTGTATAGGGGAACATAAGTGGAACTGCCAATATATTTGGCAGCTAAAGCATTTGAAATATCTGGGTTCAACATATAGACTGCAAGTCTGCTTTCTATTTTCTTTGCATTCAAATTTTTCGCATGTGAACTTAACTGGGTCCCAAGGCATCTCCAGCAGCATTGAAATAATAGTTACTTCAGTGTTGAGGTTTGAGAAACCAAAGTCTAAGTCAACCTTGCCTTTGCAAAATTCGCGAATGACGTTTTATTTGTTCCCACTACGTCTGTAGATGAATGGGTCTTGCGTTGGTGCAATGACTAAGTTATTTTTGCTTGGAGTAAGTTCGATAGAAATTTTTCCTGCCCAGTTTGGCAAGTATCTTAAAAACCTGAAGATGAGGAAGATGACAAAGGAACTCTAAGTTTCAGTTTTACTTGGTTACTGCTGCTGCAGTTTGTCCAGAAAGGTTAACATAAACTCCTGGAACGTTAGGGTCAAGTCTCTTATTTTCTCAATAGTTGCATACTGGTCTGTTTGTTCTCTAGCTTGTGGTTGTACTGAGTTTCTCAAAGCGAACCATTCATAGTTGCCCATGTTACTGTTTGAACTAAGTCAGAGTTAGAATATATCTTATCCATGAAAACTTCTGGAGCATATTGGTATCCGACATAGAAATTCCATTGCAACCTTTCTTGTCAGACAACTTGGCAGAAGGTTTTATTTCAATGTCTTGTTCCACGTATAAGAATGAGTTGTCAATAGAAATAATATGAAACCTGTCGCAAGCAATATTACTGTTGTTGAAGAACCTTCTCCACAACTCACCTACGTTTCCATAAGAAACAGCAGTTGTATATTCGTAAGTTCCAGGAACTATTTCTGACCTTCTAATGGCATTGTCGCATTCGTTATACATTCGGAAACATTTCCATTCATGGCATCCAAAACTGTTGGCGTTATATTCTGAGCGGCGTACATTTCATATGGGTAAAAATATAGAATAGTTGGATTTATATATCATAATAGAACCCACGTGGTACAAGCTTTACTTTGTTCTACTCTCTTTCTTTGGTGTCGCTTTTGGTAACTTGCCCTCTGCTTCAAGTTGTTGCATCTTTGCCTCATGTTCATCTAGTATGTTGCAAATTTTCCATGCCCTTTTTGCTTTTTGGCTCTGGGTCGCCCATCTCAGGTAACCTATATCCTAGAAAGAGTTTGTCATAGTTTGTATTTGAGTCGTCGCTTATTGTTTGCATGACTCTGTCCTGAGTTTCCGGTTCAAGCTCTTTCAAACAGTGCCTGTCCATATGGAATAAGCTCGTTTCCAAATATATGTTTTTGTAGCCATTCTGGTTTCTTTCCATGTTACCAACTATATCTTTTTGAATGGGAAGCTTTTACCCAATCTTTCAGTCTTGCGTCGTTTATTTCTGTTATGGTTTTATTATTGTCAAGAGAACATGTTTTTTCAATACTAAACTTTCATTTGGTACTGTCCATTTGAGTTTTCTTAAATATTCATCCCTTCTCGATTCATCGTCTGCAAAGTAAGTGTTTTATGACATTTTGTAAACTTTCGTTTGCAAGGTCATGTACAATAGGTTCTCTTCCTTCTCTCTCCCTAACTTTCTTTCTAAACTCTTCACCAAATATACCATCTCTATGGTTCTGTGTAGTTCTTTGAGATAAATGTTCTAGAACGTCAGGTGTTATATTTCCATCAGCCATGTTCATTTCATACTGGTCCAAATATTCTGCATGTTTCATATCTTTCAATGGCATTAAAGCCGCGCTTAAAATACCAGCTATATCTCGTTCACCATTGACTTCCATTGCGTCTACAACTTCTTGGATTGTGGTTGTAAGTTTATGAACCACCTATCCGGATTAGCTTTATGACCCATCTCATTGTAGTTCCATCGTCTGCAGAAACAAAAGTGGTTTGTTTCCATCTTGGTTAGGTTCTGAATGAACTTTAAACAAATGTTTCATTTCTATATGTTTTCTTGAAATTTAACCTTTTATTTTCACCGAGTTCATCCGAAGATTGAACGTAAAATGCTCGTAAGTAAAAGGGTTGTTGTATTTGTGTACATTTTTTTTCAGTTCTTCCATTCTATGCTGGATATTTTCATCTGATGTTGGAGTCTTTTGTATGTCGGCAAACTATTTTTCAATTCTTCTACTATGTCAGCCGAATTTTTTTAGACTCTTGGAAAGATTCCATATTCTCCGCATACACTTGTTGAGGGTCAAGATTTTTCGGCTGTTCCAAATCTTCATCTAGTTCTGTGAAGTTAGTTCCAAAGGAGGGACTTGTTCGTTTCTTCAGGCTCTTCTAGCTGTTGTTGCTGAACTATTTTCTTCCATGTCTGGTTGTATCTGAACTTCTTCCTGTGGAGTTTCTGTACCTCATCTGCTGGCATTTCATATATTCCGAGACCGTTTTTAACAAGTTCCCTATTTAAGCCATCCGCATTCATAACCCTTCTTCTTTCGTTCCGGTCTCTATTTTTTACGCGTTTCATGAAGATAGTTGAATTATCATTTATTCTCTGACCACCAAATATCTCGGAGTAAATTCATCCATGTCATTTGGATGATATGCTATTAAATCATATCCCTTAGCGAGCTTGTATTTTCCAGGTTTGAAATTATATCCCATTTTGGTGCTTGAACATAAAGCTAAATAGGTTCGGGTCAGTATTTCCTTCCTTGAACTTTCTAATAGCTTCTTTATATCTGTCACAAGTCAAGAGTATCTGGGTAACCATAGTCTTCTTTAAGCATTTTTAAGAATTCTTTGGTTTCCTTGTTCTCTACTTCTTTTATGTCCTTGCTCTGGTTGTGGAGGTGGTTGTTGTGCAGGGTTTTGAACTGTTGGTTGTGTTGCAGGGTTTTGAACTGTTGGTGTTGTGCTGGTTGTGGAGGTGGTTGTTGTGCAGGGTTTGAACTGTTGGTTGTTGGTTGGTTTTGGTGCATGCCTGTGTCTATGTCCATGTGACGATGTAAATTTTTAGGTAGTCCTGGTGCAGGTGCTTCTCTTGGAGGGTTTGGTGGTATATAAGTTCCACTAGCTAGTATATAAGTTCCACCAGCTGGTATATAAGTTCCACCAGCTGGCACATATGTTCCATCTGCAGCGTAATGTCCTACCTGACTTTTCGTTCTTAAGAAAGCATTTACTAGTCTGTTTTGGTCTGTTGTAACTCTTTTTCTTGACTTTCCACAACAGTTGCTCTAACGGCGTCATAGGCACTTTGAACTTGCCTGTCTCGTTGCTGCATCTGTTATTTGTCGTCATATTTTGTGCTACTTCTTTTAACTCTTTGTCGAAACCTTCAGACTTCAGTTTCTTTCCAGATGAGAAGTCGTTCACTTGTTTCACCTTACTATGAAGAGCTTCGAAGGCGTTCTTAAAGTCAGCATTCGTTAAAGCTTCATTTGAACTGTCTTCATCCGCTTGTATTTTTGTCCTTATTGACCCTATGAGTTGGGCTGCTTTAGCGTTGGCTTGGGCATCTAACCAGTCATTGTTAGCTTTTATATATTCTGCGCTTTTCATTGCCTTTTGCATGGGCGTCGTTATTTTTACTTTTTGTGCTAAGTTTTCATACTGTACGTTTGGTTTTGCAACTGTAAAAGTTTTTCTGCCTTTACATTTGCTTCAACTTCTTTTTTATACTCATCGCTATCCATATATGTCTTCATGGCTTTTTGTTTTATCTCTCATCTTTCAGTACTTTATATTGAGTAGTATGGTTTTTCAAATTTATGACATCTTGTTCCATTTTTTACTTCTGCTGCTTTTTCTGACACTTTTTTCGCATATTCCTCTGTACTTAGTTCTTTCAGTTGTTTCTCTTTCTTCTTTTTCTCTACGTTTAACTCATGAGTTTCTTTGTGTGTCTGTCATATTCTAGTTTCTTTCGTTTTCACTTATTTGTCTCTGTATGTCTATGTTTGACTTTTTGACATCTGTTATTTGATTTTGAGTGAACTCAAATTCATTTGACTTTGAGGGTTATAAGCTGTTCCGTCTGCAGCTCCACCATAGCCTGCCATCGCTAAAAGTGCCGCTCTTAAACCTCCACTTTGTGCACCAATAACTCGGTTTAAAAGCATAGGGTTGCTTGACATTTGTTGCAAAACTAGTGGGGTCATTCATAATTTGTTGTTGCAACTGTTGTTGTGGTGTTAGTTTTACTATTGGATGTTTCAATGCTCTCTTCCTCTTACGTATATTCTTACGTAGCTTAGGTGCATTTTAAGTGAAGTTAAAAAGCGGTTTTTGACAGATGTTTATATGACACTTTTTGTTCAGCACAAAAAACTACTCGGTCAAAGTGTTGTCATTTTTGTAAAATAACCGTCCTATCTCCGTGCCTATGACGAAGAAATCATGAAAATTCAGGAGTAGAAAAAGAGGTTAGAAAAGAGGTTATATCTAACCTTCTACCCTAAAACTTATTTTGCTGATTTTAACGAAGAAGTCTTGACAAAACATTTACGAAGAAATCATGACAAAACATTTACGATGAAGTCTTGACAAAACATGAAAACAATATAATTTGTGAAAAGCTCCTGGAGACCTCCAATAAAAACTTCATTTATGTGGGCTAGAAGGCACGAAGTGCCTGGAAGGACACACCCAAGAAAAAAAACTTCATTATACCAATCATCCTCAGGGCTAGAAGGCACGAAGTGCCTGGAAGCCACCACTACCTTTTTTTTTTTTTTTTTTTTTTTTAATATAGATATTAAAGAGACTTTTTATATAATATTCATAAAGATTTTCAAAAATATGATACCGCAAAATTAAAAAAGTGACGTCTTGAGTGGAGTCAAAGGTCGAAATTGCTAGCTAAATGTTTTTTTAGCGAATTTGCGTATTGTACGTTTTTTTCGCAAAACGAAACCTTAGTAAAAATATCTAACTTTTTGTGAATTACCCAAGTGCTACTAAATGAAGAGTAGGTTATGATTTTTTGCTGTTTTAAAAAAATTCAGAAAACCTAGGGAGAAAACTAGAGAATGATCATAAAAAATGAGTTGTTAATAGGATATTAATATCTCAAATATTATAAAGTATGAAATGAAATTTTCGATGTTAATTTTGATTAGATATTGCTTAATAAATATAATGGAAAATAGACGGAATATACTTTAATATCATTATACATATTAAAAAGTTCCGAAAATGTGGACATTTAAAATTTCTCCAAGGGAAATCATTCAACTCAATATCACAATTTACGAATAATTTTGAATGTAGCTTTTCTCACTATTTTATGAAGTTGTATAATTTACAAACGTGCTTGTTTCGTAGCCTTTTTGCCACACTAGCATCTATATTTAAACATCAATTAATAACGATCATTTTGACATTTCATTTCATTAATTAATGGACTTAATATACTATAAGTTAAATCGCTAAATATTAAATAAAAATTTGAAATCTTCGGTCCATAAAAATAATTCATTCAATCAAAAAATTCCTTCTTAAAGATTTATCTCAAAATAACAAATTAAACAAAAATCCTTAAATTTTCCAATCACTCATATTTATGAATTGAATACATTACAATTGATTTTGATAACACCAATTCAAATTCTAACATTCAAAAGTGTCAAATATTTAGATCAATAATATCTATATCAGAATTTGTGAATGTATTTTTAACCATTTTGGCTGAATTTTAATGATTTCAATTGGAAGATTTTGCTTGTTTTCAATTTGAATCAAAGCATATATAGTTAATAATAACGATCAGCATTTCCTAATACAATTAATACTCAACAAAAGATATGAAATATAAAATCGAAATTTAAGAGAACATAACAACATATAAGATCAATTATACAAGTGTGAGTAATAAATCCTTAACTGGAGAATCCATGAATCGGTCAGTAAACGATCCAACAAAAGGATCTGTAGTACCCGAAAACATGTACTCAAAATCTCCATCATCAATGAAGTTTATATCATCTTCTTCTGAAAGAACTGTATCACTAGCATAAGAATCATAAGAAAATAATGGATCATCATTATCTTTTTGTGAATCAAAATTCACATATTTTTGGATGAGTGGATTTGAAATCATTTTTGAGTCCTGGTTTGTGTTGGTATATGATTGCCTTCTAGATGGTCTGTATTGATTTCTGTTCAAGACTGCAAAACCGTATCCCATTTTCTCGAAAAGGGTAATGTATTGTCCGCATTTCATGCATACAATGGTGACTTTCTGTGATGTCTCTGGTGTTACTTCGAGACAATTCTCATCTTTGATTTCGATACTATTAGATCTGATTACAAAAGCGTCTTGTTTGTCGTCGCGTTTTGTTCTCAATTGTTCTGGAAGTTCCTCAGGATCAGCTTCGCGTCCGTTGACACATAAACAACCACATTTGCAACAGCAGCGACGCATCATCTGTGAACTTGGATTTTTCAGGAACCAAAAGTGCAACTTTTGAATTAAGGATACTTCAATGCTATTTTTTTGAATTCGCGATTTTTGAATGTAAATTATGAATTGATTTACGACCTGCTTACTATGGTATTTATGTATTTTCAAGCTGGATGACAGAAGACCATGAAATTTTCACAGAACACTCACAAAAAAATCAACAAAAATTCCTATTCAAAAAAATTTTACATCTTCTCAAAATTGTGAAATACTAATGTCAGTCAGGCTAAAAACATTTTAATTTTAGTTAGTTATTGATAACCATGATTTTCTGTTTCTCCGATAAAACTTTGAACTACGGTTAACTTTTTTTGAAAATTAATGGAAAGAAACTTTCACAATGTATTAAAGATGAAATAATTTTTCAATCACTTGAAAAAAATAACTATCGAAAAAATTGAAGAGGAAAATTAATTTAGCGAGGAAATTGATACCATATTCTTTCATTTTAGGAGAATCCAACTATTAATTTTGAGAAGATATACTTGGCTCAGGAAATCATCTCAAAATTAAATTGTTCGACTACCGGCTATTATTATACAAATTTATAGTAGACCGGGTAGAATACATGGGCGATGTTCCTAAAACTGAAGATGCATTTGAAACAAATTTAATTTAACCAATCGACCTAGTCGATAAAATATTAACAATATATGCATGTACACAATAGTGTATATTTAAATTTTATGTAATTGGTCTATTTCCGCAAGCCTAAACTTTTGTTTGATTTGAATTTGTCTTTTATTTCAACTTTGATAATGATGATTGACTTCATTGCCTTAGGAACTGAAAATCGCATCCATGTTACGCATTAAATATGATAAATCCGATACAAGGATTATCGGTCGAAAAAAAATTGGAAGTCATTATAACTCATGTGTTTTTAGATGCTATTCTGCATAAATGTTTACAAATATATCAATAAATAAAAGATAAAAGCAATATTTATAATTTAATACAAATTATTTAATTCCACCTTTTGACTTTAAATATCAGCAATAACAGTATCTGTTGTAACACCAGAGGTGTTTGCTTTGACTTATCTCTGATATTAATCTGAGCATCAGCAGCGATCAAAGCTTGAACGAAATCTTTATTTCCATTAGCAGCCGCAAGGTGTAAAGCTGTCTTTCCATCATTGCCACGAGCATTGATGTCAGCTCCAGCAATCATTACCTTTCTGAAAGCTAACCTTGCATTCGGAAATGCTTTTCTCGCGATAGTAAGTAAAATTGTATCGCCATCTCTACCTCTTTCGTGGATATCGGCGCCGCTGTCTATTAACAAACTAAGTAAATCATAGTTTCCTACCTTAGCTGCTGCTTGCAAAATCGTATTTCCTTCCGGATCTTGACCGGATTTTTGTGTGGCACTTTTCATCAATAATTCGATGATTTTTGTGTTTTGAGTTTTAATTGCTGCTCCGAGCAAAGTGCCACCTCCTTTCTTAACGACTGTTGCGTCAGCTCCTTTAGAAAGAAGCAATTCAACCCATTCAAGCATGTTGTTTTCGACTACGTAAAACAAAACTGTTCTGCCATCACTCATTTTTGTATTAACATCTGCACCATTTTCAAGAAGCATTTGGAATGTATCGAAATGGCTGTTTTCGAGGCTCCTTATTAATCCTGTCATTCCAGCTCTATCCTTTTCATTAATAAATGATGGATAAATGTGGAGACACTCTTCAGCTTTCGACGTCATTCCGTGATAACAACTTCCGATGAATTCTTCGAAAACTTCTCTTCTTTTCTTGAAAATTTCATTTGGTGTCTGTCCGTTTTTGTCTTTAACATCAAGTTTTCCTCCTAACGACATTAGTTTATGATACAAACTCTTTTGACCATAAATTGCTGCGATGTGAAGTGCTGTTCTTCCATCTTTATCAGGAGAATTTATGTCAGCGCCATGTTTTGCCAAGAATTCAACAACAGAATACTTTCCTTGCATAGTCGCGAAATATAATGGAGTGATTCCTTCTTCCTTCGGCTGCAAAACCAAACTTTCATCATTTCTGACTGTTTCTAAAATTTGCTCGTTGTCGCCTCTTTGAATTAAATCAAATAGTGGATTGTAGATTGATCTTGAAACGACAGGAACTGGCATGACTTCGTCTTTATAGTCATTCTCCATCATCTTTTGGTTCTTTTCCAAATCAATTTGTGTTTCCAAGCAATTTTCTTTCTTGACTTCAACTTGTTGATTTTCATCGATGTAATCATTTGGATCGTATCTTAACTTAAGAGCTTTGCTTGGTTTGACAACAGATGATGTATCTTCTTCCTCTTTATTTTGTTCTTCTTCGCTTTCTTCTTCTTGTTTTTTGTTATATTCGTCAGATTTTGTTAAATAACTTCCAGAAGTACTTTTTTCTTTATCATCTTCTTCCTCTTCTGCATAAGAGTAAGAATAATAATACTCATTTTCATCTGTTGTTTTTGTTTTAGATTTTGATTTGGATTTGAGTTTTCTATGGCGAATCTTCTTCTTGGCAGGAATTTCGATTGTTTCATATTCATAAGTATGAGTTTTAGTGTATTCCTCATCTTCTTCTTCAGTTCCAGTTTCATATGTTTCATTTGTTCCTGTTGCTGATTTTGTTCTGGCTTTTGATTTGGAAAGTGATTCTCTTTTTCGTTGTTCTAGACTTTTTGACCTTTTTAGGAACATCAAGTTGTTTTCTGACTCTTCTTCTTATTGTTTTTGGTTTGTCTTCTGTTCCTGATGTTGTTGTGTTTGCAGATTCAGGTTCAGGAACTTGAACACCGACATGGCGAACTTCAATTTGAACTCCTGTGTTAGATAATCTAACATTTGATGCTATCTCTGTCTTAGGCATCTTTCCTGATCTAACATATCTCTTAATTTCTCGAGCAGCGGCAGGTTTTCCTGCATTTTGTGCCAAATTTTCTGGAGTGTCAAATCCTTCAGTTTCAAAATAGGGATTATGTTCAATCAGAGCTTTGATTGCTTCTGTTGATCCTGCTTCAGCAGCAAAGTGAATTGCTCTATATTTGTTATTAGCTTTGTCATCAATGTTGACTTTGCAATTATCAAGCAAAAAATTGACAAAATTTGGCTTGTCGTTTTTGGCAGCAATGTGGAGAGGTGTCTGTCCATCCAAATTACGCGATGATGGGTTCAAACCTTTAGATACAAGAAACTCTGCTACTTTAACATGTCCTCCTTGGGCTGCAAAATGAATTGCATTATTTTCAGTCGAATCCTTTTCGAATAATGAAGATGGATTATCATTTATGATAGCTTCAACACAATCGCATTGACCAATCTGAGCGGCAAATAATAGAGGAGTTAATCCATAAAATATAAAAGAATATTATGAGAAAAATAAAAGAACTTCATTCACTTTCTTAAGCATTCCGACATCACACGCAACAATGTTCTTGATTTGATCAGTGTTATTCTCGCGAATAGCTTGAAACAAATCAGTCATTGCCGTTAAACGTATAAAAAGTGACAGTTAACGCTTGCAGATAAGAGATATGTATAATATCTATTAATATTGCCGTGGTTATTTATAAACATTATTTTTAGTCAGCAAATAATATGATTTGATATAGATTTCATTGATCATAATTTCACTACTCGTGATATGGCATCACAACTATATGACTATGTGTTTCTATAACATTTTTCGTATTTTTGGAGAGATGAATGAATCAAACCCATAAATCTATAAATCCATTCTATGTTTCTATGAATCAATCCTCGTGTGAAGAAAGTTTTCTTCAATAATTGTGTTTAACAGTTATATTGTAATCTATTTTGGAGCTACTCATTATCGATTGATTGAAATTTAAGGGTTCACCGCTTTAGTTTACAACTATTCAATTTTCGACTCTTCGAGGTCTTTTTTCTCTTGATAGAATAGATATCATTCTGCATAAGCATGACCATAACATATCCATACTATTGTATACCTATTGTCGTTTCAGATATCAAAAAGAAGAGATTTGATCAAAACCTTAAACATTGGAGTTTTCCCTGAGAGCCCGCTGATCAAGATTTCTCAAATTGGTCCATCCGATGTTCATTTTTATTTGAAATAATATGTTTAAATATGATTAAGAGTCTATATCTTCATTATTGAAAAAAGTCAACAACCCAAATCTAGAGGTCTTTCTGCGCTTCACCACATTAGATATTTGAATACTTTTTTTGAAAATTTGCGCATAAGATAGTATTGTATCATTGATTATATATTTCATAATATTGGTGAAACAATAAGAATTACCGAAAAAGTGACAAAACATCAAAAACAGGGAGGAGTCTCAATTTTTATTACTTATATTATTTTACAATATTTATATAAATACTCTTTATAATATATTTTACTATAAAATTATACCTCAAATTCAAATATTTAAAATATTATTTACATAATTATCTCAAAATTATATTTTTATATATTATTTTTCATATGTATAAATCATATAATCTATATCTATGCAAATCTCATCTAAATTTTTTGAAACAAACCGCTACCATTTTATAATGGTCCATCTTAAATTCATCATAAATTCTGGTACATGTTAGTACCAGAGTCTTCAAATCTCAAACACTCTGGTACCAACATGTACCAGACGCGAGTTTCCAATGCCTCGTACGATTTTCTATTAAGATCTTCTTGAATGAGAAGGTCTTCATAGAAACTCGTACGAGGGCTTCTCTTTTAAATACTCTGGTACCTGCTGGTATCGGAGTCGACTTTACAGCCCTTTCCCCAATTTTGAAGCTGGGGAAAGTTTTCAAGCAATGAAAGGGAAGCTCTCGCTATGAGGTGAAAATCTAGAATTTTACCTCATAGCGAGTAATCCTTTGTTAATTGCTTGAAAACTTTCTTCAA